>NW_026048346.1:53728-86069 GCF_023864345.2 Schistocerca serialis cubense | reverse complement strand
TGAGAAACGGCTGTGAATGTTGGCGGGCGAGAGGAGGAGGACGGCGCGCGATGTGGCCCGACGGCTGCGGGCCGATCGGGAAACGGCGGGAGGGCGACGGAAGGCGATGGGGCGGCGGAGGCGCGTTTGCACGGCCGTCATCGCCGCACGCCTCGGCTTGTGTGGCTGTGGCGCCGGCCGCGCTGGCCGGGCTGCCGCGGCGACGGTGTGGGAGTTTTGCCGAAGGTTTGGCCATTGTGGCGGGTCGTCGGCTGGGGCTGTGGGGGCGGCATTTGGGCGGGGGCGGCGATTCTCGGCGGGCCGACCCAGGCTGTAGCGCGCGGTAGCTGCAGTTTGGCCGTGGTTTGCGGCGCTGCCGTGGCGACTGGTTGGCGACTGTGGTGTGGCTGTGTGTAGCCCCATCCTCGGTGGTTTGAAAGGCGCGGGCGGTTGTGGCGCAGGTTTGGGGCTGCTCCGCACAGGCTGTCGGACGTTGGGCGGTAGCAAGCGCGGGAGGCGCGGCGCGGCGGCGCGCAGAGTGGCGGCCGCTCTCTCGGCCGTCCGCGCCCGCCCGCGACACTGGCTGGGCCTTGTGATTCTCTGCTCTGCTGCTGTGCTGTGCTTGCGTGCCTGCCGTCCCGCTCGCTCTCGCTGTGTGTTACGCGCGTCGTCGAAATGGCAGATCAGGCGGCTACGAACGAGACTGCTGCGGCACCCGCCGCCACCGGCACTACGAAGAAGGCCAAGTCTGCGTCGTCTGCGAAGAAGCCGCGCGCCAAGCCTGCGCACCCGCGCACCTCTGAGATGGTGACGGCCGCCATCAAGAGTCTGAAGGAGCGCGGCGGGTCGTCGCTGCAGGCGATCAAGAAGTACATTGCCGCGCACTACAAGCTGGACGCGGAGAAGCTGGCGCCGTTTATCAAGAAGTACCTCAAGTCGGCCGTCGTGGCGGGCGAGCTGGTGCAGACGAAGGGGAAGGGCGCGTCCGGCTCGTTCAAGCTTGCCGGCGCCGGCGGCGGGGGGGCGGCCGAGGGCGGCAAGGCTCGTGCTGGCGGTGCCAAGAAGAAGCGCGCCGCTCCGGCCAGCAAGGAGAAGAAGGGCGCCCGTGCGGCCGGCGCAAAGAAGGCTGGTGGCGTGAAGGCGGCGACCGGTCGGAAGGCGGGCGCCGCCAAGAAGGCGTCTGCGGCGTCGGCCGCTCCCGCGGGTGCGAAGAAGGCGGCTGCGGCCAAGCCGGCCAAGGCCAAGTCGCCGTCGAAGGCGAAGAAGGCCGCCAAGGTTCCGACGAAGAAGCCGAAGGCGCCGCGCCCGAAGAAGGCGACGACGCCGTCTAAGGCGAAGGCTTCGCCCAAGAAGAAGAAGTAGAGTAGAGGAGAAAGAGATGGGAAAGGAAGGGTTTGGCGCTTGACTCCGTCGTCCCCACCCCCCGTCGTCGTCTAGTGGCGCGCAAGAGACGCGCGGCCCAAAACGGCCCTTCTCAGGGCCATCAAAGCACGTCGGGGAAGGTTTTGATTGTCGTGTTGCGTTTGGTGTGGGTGTCTGTCTGGCGTTTCTGTATGCCCGTGGGGATGCTGTTTGCGTGCCGTGGTGGTTGGATTGCGGGGGTCGGTGGCGGGTGTGGGCGGCGGGTAGCGGTAAGCGGTGTTGTTGTTGTCGTGGTTGTGATTGTCGCCGTGTTTGTGGCGGCGGCCGACGGTTGGTTTTCTGTCACGTTGTTTTGTTTGAATACGTTGGTTGGCTTGCCTGCGTTCGTTCTTCTCGGATGTCTGTCTTGTCGAGTCGTGTCTGGTCTTTGTTTTGTTCGTTTGTGTGTGTGTTATGTTTTGCAAGGGGGGGCACGTTGAGATGTGGAAGGAGTCGGCGGGGATTTCGGTGGCGTGTAGAGCGAGCGAGCGCGCCTGCCTGGCCGTTGGCCGTCGGAGTGGAGTGCGGGTTTTTTTTGTTTTCGAAACGAAAGCGGCGGCCGGCCAGCCAGCCACCCGTGCGGTGTGACGTCGGCCGTTGGGTATTGTGCGCTGTGAGCGCCGGGGAGGGATGATGTGTGATTGTTGCGCGCTGCTAGCAGGCAGGCAGAGTGAGCGGGTGTGGCGGACGGACGGGAAGTGGTGGTTTTTGTTTTTGGGTTGCGGGGCGAGAGGCAGGCGACCGACAAAGTTTGCTCGCGACGGAGAGATGTTAGTGGCCCTGAAAAGGGCCGTTTTTGTTTGGGCGGTGCGGTGCCGCGGCGCGGTTTAGGCGCGCTCGCCGCGGATGCGGCGCGCGAGCTGGATGTCCTTGGGCATGATGGTGACGCGCTTGGCGTGGATTGCGCACAGGTTGGTGTCTTCGAAGAGGCCGACGAGGTAGGCCTCGCTGGCCTCCTGCAGGGCCATGACTGCGGAGCTCTGGAAGCGCAGGTCGGTCTTGAAGTCCTGGGCGATCTCGCGCACTAGGCGCTGGAATGGCAGCTTGCGGATGAGCAGCTCTGTGCTCTTCTGGTAGCGCCTGATTTCTCGCAGGGCGACGGTGCCCGGCCTGTAGCGGTGGGGCTTCTTGACGCCTCCGGTGGCGGGCGCGCTCTTCCTCGCCGCCTTGGTGGCGAGCTGTTTGCGCGGCGCCTTTCCGCCGGTGGACTTGCGGGCCGTTTGCTTTGTGCGGGCCATAGCGGTAGCGGAGCGGCGTGCGTGGAGGTTAGGTGCGGCGCGGCGTCCGGTGCTGCCTTGACAACGGGCCCGCGCGCCTCCGTGCTGCGCTTATATGCCCTCGGTTGCGCGTGGTGGGGGGAGGGCGGGCCAGAGTCTATATAGGGGGGCGGCGGGCGCGCTGGGCGCAGACCGTAGCCGACTCGCCAGCCGCTGCAGCTGCTGTTTGTGCACGTTTTGCTTTGCCCGAGGAAGGATGACAGGCCGCGGCAAGGGAGGAAAGGGGCTCGGCAAGGGTGGCGCCAAGCGGCACCGCAAGGTGTTGCGCGACAACATCCAGGGCATCACGAAGCCCGCCATCCGCCGCCTGGCTCGCAGGGGCGGCGTGAAGCGCATCTCTGGTCTGATCTACGAGGAGACCCGCGGGGTGCTGAAGGTGTTCCTGGAGAACGTGATCCGCGACGCGGTGACGTACACTGAGCACGCCAAGCGCAAGACTGTGACGGCCATGGACGTGGTGTACGCCCTGAAGAGGCAGGGGCGCACCCTGTACGGTTTCGGCGGTTAGGCTGCGTCGCAGCGGGCGCTGGCCTTCCCGCGGCCGTGCTTGTGGGTGGGAGAGACTAGAAAACGGCCCTTTTCAGGGCCACCACACTGTTCGGAAGTTGAAAAGTGCGAAAGAGTCTGTGTTGTTGCTGCGTGTGTGCGCTGTGTTGTTTGTTTCTTTCTTTCTTTCTCTCTTTGTTTCTTTCTTTCCGTTTGAGCGACGTGATGTGACTGGGAGGGGAGAAGGAAAGGAAACGTGTCATGTGGCTGGCTGTGTGTGGAGCTGCTTCGTTTGTGTTTGTTATTGTGTGTCGATCGCGACGGAGATGGCGGGCTGTGTGTTGTTGTGCGAGAGGCGGTGATTATTTGCTTGCGTCGTTTGGCCCTGTGTGTTTGCGGCGGCGTTGGGGTTTCCGAGGCAAGGCGTGTGGGCATAGGCGGCCGGATCAGCTGTTTCGTTCGTGTCGACGGCCGTTGCGCGCGGGAGTGGAGGGCGGTGTGTCGACACGCCTCCCTTTAACAATGGTCATTATTGCTGCCGTTGTCGTTTGGAAGGCGACTGCGACCGTGCAAAATGTGTGCGTGTGTTGGGCCACACGGGCTGTGTGGACGACAAGATGGCGGACGTGCGCCGGCGGCGGCTGTGCTGTGAAAGTGCAAAGTTAAAACAAAACAAGGTGCGGCGAGGACGACTGAAATTTTGCTTTGGACGTAGGTTTGTGTGGTGGCCCTGAAAAGGGCCGATTGTTGTGGGCCGAGCAGAGCCGAGCCGGCAAAGCGCGTTGCGTGCAGGGGAGCACGCGGCGCTGCGATTGCCTGGCCTCCTTTAGGCCTTCTTCTCGGTCTTCTTTGGCAGCAGGACGGCCTGGATGTTGGGCAGGACACCACCCTGTGCGATGGTGACGCCCGACAGGAGCTTGTTGAGCTCCTCGTCGTTGCGGATGGCAAGCTGCAGGTGGCGCGGGATGATGCGCGTCTTCTTGTTGTCGCGGGCCGCGTTTCGGCCAGCTCGAGCACCTCAGCCGCGAGGTACTCCATGACGGCGGCGAGGTAGACGGGCGCCCCGGCGCCGACGCGCTCTGCGTAGTTTCCCTTGCGCAGGAGGCGGTGGATTCTGCCGACCGGGAACTGGAGCCCAGCCCTGCTTGAGCGGGACTTTGACTTGCCCTTGACTTTGCCTCCCTTTCCGCGTCCGGACATGGCGATGGGCTAGCGACGGTGCACACGAAACGGAAACGAAAACGACCGGTGCGAGCGGCAGCGAGTCGAGCAGCGGAGTGCGTGCCGGCGCAGCCGGGGTGGGGGTGCTTTATGGGCTCGGGTGCGGCGGCCGGTTGCGCGCGCGCCCCATTGGTCGGCGGCCGCAACAGGGCGAGCTGGTAAAGGTGCGGCGGCGGCTGGCGGCGGGTGCCACTGTGTGGGGAGACGCTGACTAGAGCGGAGCGCTTGCTACTGGTGTTGCTGCTGCCGTACGCTCGTTCGAGATGCCGCCCAAGACTAGCGGGAAGGCCGCCAAGAAGGCTGGCAAGGCGCAGAAGAACATTTCGAAGGGCGACAAGAAGAAGAAGCGCAAGAGGAAGGAGAGCTATGCCATCTACATCTACAAGGTGCTGAAGCAGGTGCACCCTGACACGGGCATCTCGTCGAAGGCGATGAGCATCATGAACAGCTTCGTGAACGACATTTTCGAGCGCATTGCGGCCGAGGCTTCTCGCCTGGCGCACTACAACAAGCGCTCGACCATCACGTCCCGCGAGATCCAGACCGCTGTGCGGCTGTTGCTGCCTGGCGAGCTGGCCAAGCACGCCGTGAGCGAGGGCACGAAGGCGGTGACCAAGTACACGAGCTCCAAGTAAGGAGGTGGCTCTGGAATGGAAGGAAGGATGGAGAAGGCTCCTCCGTTGCGAGAGCGGCAAAACGGCCCTTTTCAGGGCCACCAACTTGCCTTTTGCGGGAAGGGCGGAATTGTTGTTGTTGTTTGTGTGGACGGCTGTGATGTATGTGTGCATTTTGATTGTGGGTGGGGGGGCGCGTCAAAGCGTGTTGCGGGGTACGGCCACGAGGTTGGTCGCCGTGGCGTGGAATGGTGGCACGCCTCGTTGGAGTGGTTTTGACCCATTGGTGTTGGTGTGTGTTACCTGTCTGCGAGGGGGGGGGACAGTGCGATCGGCGACTTTTGTGTCACCGTAACGACGGCCGTTTGCGGGTTTGTTTTTTGCACAATCATACATGGCGAGGGTGAAATGTGAAATGTTTTTGTTTGGTTGTTTTTTGTTTGTTTTGCCGCCCACTATTCCCTTTGCTGTACGCCGAGTTTGACAATGGTGCGACGTAACTGCAGCGTGGAGGTGTGTGAGTGACGTTGAAATGAACGTGCCATTAAGACGCATTGTTGTTGTATTGTACTGTACGTGTACGGCGACACGCACGATGATGTACCATTCGACTCTGATTTTTGATAGCCGTGTCTGACTGATTGCGTACGACGCACGCACACCGATGTCGTCATTCAAGATGCACGCGTGTCCAGTGCAGTACAGTAAGCGCGACGCTAGACGACGACGACGGCGGCGGCGGCGGTCGTCGTTTGTTTGGCGAATGTCTGTACACGTGTTTGTCTGTGTCCATCCGGTATGTATTTGTTTGTTTGAAAGTGTTTTGTGTGTCGGTGACGTGGTCCGATCCGTCGCCCCCTTGAGTAACTGTCGATCGGCGCGATAGACCGGCGTCACGCAACTGAACCGAAGTCTTGGGCACACCCGTCATACTGTTGTACACCGTCGCGCTGAGAACGGTAACGAAAGGTTGACTTTGATCGGTCGAATGTCTGGGCAGAACGTGAGGAATGAGGCAAGAGTGCAAGGAGGGGGGGCAAAAGAGAGAGGAAGGGAAAAAGGGGGAGAAACGCATTCGTAGAGCAACGGAACGTTCCCGTGTCGGAGGCGTATTGGAGCCGCACTGAAATGCGTTTAACGGCGGCGCGGCTGCAAGTGTCTGCCGTGGTGAACGTTACCTTTGACGGCTGCATTGGGCTTTGCCTTTGCTTTCGCTTTCGCTTTCCCGGATGTACGTAACGTTTGTTGATATGGTTCTGAGGAAGAGTGTATGACAGTGCCGTGCCGTCCATGTTCGTGTGCCCTCCCATTGTGTGTATGCTATTGTCTGTGTACTTGAATGATGTATGTAGGTGTTAGTGGACATGTTTTACCAGTGGGGGGAAATGGATCGTCGATAGTTGCCGTCACTCTGTCACGGTCGAGATGACGCACCCTCCGTACAGAAAGGTGTCGAGAAAGTGAGTGTGTGTGTGTGTGTGTGTGTGTGTGTGTGTGCGCGCGTCCGTGAATTGGCAGTGTTTGGAGGTGGGCGTGCCCTGCATGTGGCCCGGAAGGCTGTTCGTTTGGCGGTAGTGTTGTGTGGACAGGGGAGGGGCATGCGTAACGCTGCTGGCATGGCATTTCGGGAGATGGGAGGGGGCAAACGAGGAAACGAGGAGCGGCGGCCAAAGACGGGACGGGGAGGGGCGCGGTGTGGGTGGCTTGCGCCTGTGCTCGGCGTTGTGGTTTGTGCAAAAGAGGAGGAGAAAAACAATGAGTTGCCAGGGAGGGGAGCGGTGTTGTGTTGTGGTTGTCGTGGTGTAGCCGCAGGACGCGGCTGTCAGTGAACGTGGCGAGACGGACGGACGGATGCGCGGAGGGGGCGGGGGCGGCGCATTTCGCCGGTGCCGTGCCGTGCCATGCCTGAAAGCCGCGTGGTCGCTGTGTTGTTGGTGGCGTGGGGGCGAGGAGAGTACCGTACGGGTGTGCTTGTGCGCCGGAAATGGCACACTGCGCCTGCCCGTCTTGGAGGCTGATGGCTGTGGTGTGGAAATGGGGCGCGGTGATGTTGAAGCAGTTGAAGAACAGAAAAGAAACCAAGAAAACGGAAGGCGTGATGCGGCGGTGGTGGTGAGAGCGGGAAAAACAAAACAAAACAAAAGAAAAAAAAAACAGCAAAAAAAAAGAAGGAAAAACAACAAGAAACAAAAAAGAAAACAAAAAGTCTATCAATATTAAAATGTAAATGGAAATGGAAATGGACCCAGGTATAACCTCCCTGCACAAATAGCAGAGAGTCCGATGGTAATAAAAATGTGCCAGAATGTTAACGTCCCTACAAAACAAACCCAACGATAATATTAATGAAAGAATGAACCGTATGTAACATTGCAACAGACACAATGAAACCTGATAAATTGTATAAGGGCAGCAGCGTTGACCTTTGGCCCTGTATTCAGAATAAAAAGAGCCAAAGATCGTTACCCCAATGAAAAAGACACTGAAACACGTATGTAACATAGCAGCGATGGCGAGACATTGTAGCATCTGTGACCAGAGAGTTTGCGCTGGACTGCGCGAGTGTTGCGAGCGGTTCTCAGTCAGTCAGTCAGTCAGTCAGTCGTTGCGAGTCTGTAGCTCTGTGTAGTTGAGGGCTGTACTCTGTCGGTAGTCGTCGCGTGCAGTACGCTAATAGTCGTCATGCAGAGCGGTCGGTCAGTAGTAGGAGCCGAGTGCGGTTGTGTGATGTAGGCGGTCGGCAACACTGGTCAAGATGGTGAATAAGGTATACTGTTAATTAATATAATCATTAGATAATGAAAAATTTTTGTATTTATTGTAATTATTCTCCAACAAGTTCCCCAATAATAATTTGTATTTCAAAAGCATTTTTCAAACATTTAATTTTTTATTGAACTAAAGAGTTCGTTGCACTTCACATTTCATTCCACTTCTTTGAAGAAAAATTTCACTAAAATCACAAAAAAAGAGAATATTATTATTTGCAATGCAGTTCCTCCAAGCGCTGCGCAACAACAAGAGCAGAAATGTGACATCCATTTATTCGGAGGTAAGACGTTAATTCTGATTGTTTTGCACAGGGCCAAAGACCGATATTTCGGTTTAATTGAAGTTTCTTGTCACTGAACGGACGTTAAATGTTGTGAAGAATTTATATTTGAGTCAGATTGCGAATTTCACATTTTCGTTGCCATTTTCAATACCTCTCATTGTGGGCGAGGTTACAATTAGCGCAATGTCCATTAGCATCCGTAAATAACATTGTCCATTATTTTAAATTTTGCGGGGAGGTTACAACACACACAAAAAACAAAAAAAAAAAAAACAAAAAAATTGCATTCATATCCGCTCCTCAATTGTAGATACCCCTTACACAGCTGTGTGCAATGAATGAGTGCTGGCTGGTAATTAATTGCACTCCTTGGAGGGAAATGCCATAGGAAGTAGTCTTTAAAAAGTGAATGTTTTTCGTTAAAAGACAAAAGTTACTTTAGAAAAAAGTAATAGTGGGGCTTTTGTTGTTGAACAAAATAAGTACAATGAACATACGTTATCAGATTTGCGCAATGCAGCTTCACACTACCTTTTGATTATAACACAATATACTATACACCGTCCCGAACCGTGACCAGAGTCGCGAGACGAGCAGAGCACGCCGCCGACGCCCGCTCAGTACAACCGTCCACCCGCTACTACTGTCGACCGACTACTACCTCTCCCGACTCGCGCTACAATGTATATAACAACTGTTCCTGGCGACCCGGTGCGTGCCAATACTGTCGTCTGGCGCGGTCCAAGCGCCGACTAGCAACGATAAATAACTCTCTGGTCAGACAGAGATGCTGTCATGGCTCGCCATCGCTCTGGTAATGAATACATACGTGTTGCAGCGTGCGTACCACCGGAACACGCAGTGGCGGAGCCAAAGACTGTGTTGTCGAGGTCGAGTGCGAGCGGGAAGAGAGGCAGCGTCGGCACGGAGATGCAAGCGAGCGCGAGACGCACGGGGGCTGCGGCGTGGCGCGTTTGCGGTCGGCGCCTTTGGTGGCAACGGCCGGGACAAGCAGCGGTGTATGGTGTGGTGCGGGGCGGACAGGGGCGGCGGTGGACGGGGAGGAGGCGGCGCGACGACGGCATGGGGGCGAAAACGGGACGGGGGACGGCGGATGTTGAGAGGCGTCACGCGCGGACAGGACACAGACACAGAGACACACAGATTGGAAAGGGAGGGTGCGCGGTTAGTGGTTGGGAATGTGCGTACCGTGCGGGATGGGAGTGGGCGAGGAACACGGTCGTGGCCCCTGTTTTGGGTGCGTGTGATGACGTCGGTGTGCTGTGGGAAGGGAAGGTGCTGTGGCGGCGGCGCGTAATGGGCGTAGGCCGAAAAGAGAAAGGAACGTGGGCAGTGTGTTGGCAAGCGTCGGTTCGACTGCGACGTTGATGGGCAGGGCAGGGCAGGGCAAGGTTAATGGTGGTAGGAGTAGGCGTGTGGGCGCAAAAAAATCTGCCGCTGCAGGCGGTGCCGTAACCGCCATGGCGGGAAGGAGAGAGGGCCAAAGAAAGAAAGAAAGAAAGAAAGAAAGAAAGAAGAAGACAAAAAAAAACAAAAAAAAAGGAGGGGGGGGCGAAAGTGGAGAGGCGGTGGTGTGAGAAGGGCGGGGGCGGAAGGAAGGCAGGAAGGACAAGAGGCGAGGCGACGGCTTGCTTTGTGTATCGGTCGGTCTCTGGCTATGCTTCGTTTTCTGCAGCAGGGTCGGTGCGCGGCGTGGCTCGCGGCAGTGGGAACGCCTGGTGGCTGGACGGCCAGCAATGCGGTTGGATGGGCGGCCACAGCACCGCACCTGTGCCCGAGGAGGAGACGCTGGCGGCGGGCCCTGAGGTGAGGCCGGCTCGGCTGGGGCTGTG
Source organism: Schistocerca serialis cubense (assembly GCF_023864345.2). Taxonomy (NCBI): domain Eukaryota; kingdom Metazoa; phylum Arthropoda; class Insecta; order Orthoptera; family Acrididae; genus Schistocerca; species Schistocerca serialis. The sequence goes on along the minus strand of NW_026048346.1, from coordinate 76,183 downwards.
GATGTGTAGGTGTGCGCCGCTGCTGCAACAACGAGTAAAACGCGAGAAGAAGGGATGGCGGTAGAGAGAAAAAAAAAAAAGGTCGTGTTGTGTTGATGCGCAGGCAGACGCGTACAGAGAGACGAGCCCGGTCTGCAGCAGGGTGTGGCCGTGCCGAGTGCAGAGCAGCGGCGGCTCGGTTCGGTTCGGCCCGGCCCGGCGGGCCGCGCTGTTGTCGCGGACGTGAGCGCCCCCTGGCGGGTGGCCGGAGGCGGCGCGGCGTGTTGGACGTGTGGCTGGTGGCAGTGCACAATTTGCGAGTGGCTGGCGGTGTGGTGTGGTGTGGCGGTTGGCGCGTCGGGCGGCGGAGAGGTATGTGTTGCGGGCGCCCTTTGCTGCGCTGCGTCGTTGCGTGTGCCGTACAGGGCGGGCGCTTGTCGACTGTGTGGGCGGTGTGGCGAATTGGCGTGAAACGGCTGCCGAGAGGTGTGTGGTAGCGAGCCGGTCGTTGTCAGTGCGAAGGGGAATGTGCGTGCGTTTGGCGGTTTCGGTGTGCTTTTTGCGGCGTGAGAGTGGGAATTAGTGGGGCCGGCTGTTGTGTTGGTTCCTTGTGTCTTGTGTCGCGTAGCTTGATGGCAACGTGGAAGGACGCCGGTTTCGTTTCGAGCCTTGCGTGTGGTTGGCGTGTGCCGATGCACGTGCATGTGTGGGTCGCGAGTGCGTTTTTGGCTGGCTGTGTGTGTGTGTGTTTTGGGGGGGGAAGGGGGAGGCGGTGGTGAAAGTGCAGTGGTTGCCACGGGCGTCGTCGGGTGGGGCTGGGGCTGGGGCTGTGGCTGTGCGTCGTGGCGGAAAGGTGGTAGGTTGCGGGAAGCGAGCCCGTCGTTGACGGTGTCGCGTGAGTTGTGAATCGAGTGGGGCGCGGGGCGCGGGACAGGAGCAGCGTGCCGCTGCGTCGTGGTCGTCAGCAGAGGCTGTGCGTGTGCTTGTCCTTTTTTGTTGTGGGCGGTTCGTGCGAGGCGTTTTTGTTTTGTGTTGCCCTAGTTGTTAGTAGTTTATTTTGTTATTTTGAGACGACGACTGGTTGGTGGCGTGCGCGCGAAGTGGCGGTGTGCGCTTCCCGTGTCGTTTGTTTTTGTTTTGTTTTTTTGTTTTTGTGTGTTTTGTTTTTGCACTGGGCCCCGGGGGGTGGGTGGGTGGGTGGGTGTGTGTGTGTCGATTTGCCGGCTGGCGAAAGGTGCGCCATCGGCGGGGTGGGTCGCCGGCACAAGTAGAGGCGGCGGCGTTGTTGCTGTTGTTGTGTGGTGTTTGTTTTGTTCGGCTGTGTCGGCGAGCTGTGTTGCGGTGCGTGTGAATGGTGGTGCAAAAGTGCTGGCGTTGGGGCTGCGACTGCGACTGCGACGGCGGCGAGCCGCGGGCGCGCATGATAGTGATGTTGTGAACAGCGGCTGTGTACGGTAGTGGTGTTGTTGTAGCACGACGTGCATCCGGGCCGGCGCGGAAAGCGCAGTTGCGGGCGGTTGCCCTTTGGTGCCAGCCATGTCGCGTGAGCGGCGGGTTGCTCTGGTGTCGACACGTGGTGCTCTGGGTTGTTGTGTGGTGCCCTTTGGCCGGTGGGGGTGGTTCGCGTGTGTCTCGTTCGCGCTCGGTATCTGGTCGTGGTCGTGCTGCTCCCCCGTCTGTCGGCGGTTTTCGACGTCGTCTGTACGTTTTTGTTCGTTTGCGGCGCGCCTGCCGACGTCGTCCCGTCGCGACCTTTCAACCGAAAGTGTGGCGCCCGAAGGTGAACGAACGTAACCCTGACCTCGGCGCTTTACGCTGAGCCGAGCGAACCGAACCTAACCTGTGGTGTGGCGAGGTGAGCTCAGCCTGTGAGCCCCTAACGTCTACGTAAGGTAAGCTGTCCGGCTCACGCCTCACGGTTTGAACGCTTTTTTAACCTACGTTTGGCGCTTCTTAACCTAGCACTGACCCCTTAACCTAACGTGTAACCTAACCTAACCTAACCTCTGACGCCTGACGTGTTTGAATGCTTAACCTAAGTTTGACGCTTAACCTAACCCAAGTCCCCTTAACCTAACCCACGTCCACCTAACCTAACCTAACCTAACCTAGACGTGTAAACGTAATGTGTAACGCGTAAAGTGTAAGGTCGGCTGTCGTGTGTGCTGACGGCAGATTGGGTTGGTCTGTAGATTCGGATTGCGGTTTGCCTCGGTCGAGGGGTTGGGTCGGAAGCGGCGAGGGGCGGCGGCGCCTGTTGCGCAGGCGGCGTCCGTTTGCGGCGGGCAATTGTTGAGAAACGGCTGTGAATGTTGGCGGGCGAGAGGAGGAGGACGGCGCGCGATGTGGCCCGACGGCTGCGGGCCGATCGGGAAACGGCGGGAGGGCGACGGAAGGCGATGGGGCGGCGGAGGCGCGTTTGCACGGCCGTCATCGCCGCACGCCTCGGCTTGTGTGGCTGTGGCGCCGGCCGCGCTGGCCGGGCTGCCGCGGCGACGGTGTGGGAGTTTTGCCGAAGGTTTGGCCATTGTGGCGGGTCGTCGGCTGGGGCTGTGGGGGCGGCATTTGGGCGGGGGCGGCGATTCTCGGCGGGCCGACCCAGGCTGTAGCGCGCGGTAGCTGCAGTTTGGCCGTGGTTTGCGGCGCTGCCGTGGCGACTGGTTGGCGACTGTGGTGTGGCTGTGTGTAGCCCCATCCTCGGTGGTTTGAAAGGCGCGGGCGGTTGTGGCGCAGGTTTGGGGCTGCTCCGCACAGGCTGTCGGACGTTGGGCGGTAGCAAGCGCGGGAGGCGCGGCGCGGCGGCGCGCAGAGTGGCGGCCGCTCTCTCGGCCGTCCGCGCCCGCCCGCGACACTGGCTGGGCCTTGTGATTCTCTGCTCTGCTGCTGTGCTGTGCTTGCGTGCCTGCCGTCCCGCTCGCTCTCGCTGTGTGTTACGCGCGTCGTCGAAATGGCAGATCAGGCGGCTACGAACGAGACTGCTGCGGCACCCGCCGCCACCGGCACTACGAAGAAGGCCAAGTCTGCGTCGTCTGCGAAGAAGCCGCGCGCCAAGCCTGCGCACCCGCGCACCTCTGAGATGGTGACGGCCGCCATCAAGAGTCTGAAGGAGCGCGGCGGGTCGTCGCTGCAGGCGATCAAGAAGTACATTGCCGCGCACTACAAGCTGGACGCGGAGAAGCTGGCGCCGTTTATCAAGAAGTACCTCAAGTCGGCCGTCGTGGCGGGCGAGCTGGTGCAGACGAAGGGGAAGGGCGCGTCCGGCTCGTTCAAGCTTGCCGGCGCCGGCGGCGGGGGGGCGGCCGAGGGCGGCAAGGCTCGTGCTGGCGGTGCCAAGAAGAAGCGCGCCGCTCCGGCCAGCAAGGAGAAGAAGGGCGCCCGTGCGGCCGGCGCAAAGAAGGCTGGTGGCGTGAAGGCGGCGACCGGTCGGAAGGCGGGCGCCGCCAAGAAGGCGTCTGCGGCGTCGGCCGCTCCCGCGGGTGCGAAGAAGGCGGCTGCGGCCAAGCCGGCCAAGGCCAAGTCGCCGTCGAAGGCGAAGAAGGCCGCCAAGGTTCCGACGAAGAAGCCGAAGGCGCCGCGCCCGAAGAAGGCGACGACGCCGTCTAAGGCGAAGGCTTCGCCCAAGAAGAAGAAGTAGAGTAGAGGAGAAAGAGATGGGAAAGGAAGGGTTTGGCGCTTGACTCCGTCGTCCCCACCCCCCGTCGTCGTCTAGTGGCGCGCAAGAGACGCGCGGCCCAAAACGGCCCTTCTCAGGGCCATCAAAGCACGTCGGGGAAGGTTTTGATTGTCGTGTTGCGTTTGGTGTGGGTGTCTGTCTGGCGTTTCTGTATGCCCGTGGGGATGCTGTTTGCGTGCCGTGGTGGTTGGATTGCGGGGGTCGGTGGCGGGTGTGGGCGGCGGTAGCGGTAAGCGGTGTTGTTGTTGTCGTGGTTGTGATTGTCGCCGTGTTTGTGGCGGCGGCCGACGGTTGGTTTTCTGTCACGTTGTTTTGTTTGAATACGTTGGTTGGCTTGCCTGCGTTCGTTCTTCTCGGATGTCTGTCTTGTCGAGTCGTGTCTGGTCTTTGTTTTGTTCGTTTGTGTGTGTGTTATGTTTTGCAAGGGGGGGCACGTTGAGATGTGGAAGGAGTCGGCGGGGATTTCGGTGGCGTGTAGAGCGAGCGAGCGCGCCTGCCTGGCCGTTGGCCGTCGGAGTGGAGTGCGGGTTTTTTTGTTTTCGAAACGAAAGCGGCGGCCGGCCAGCCAGCCACCCGTGCGGTGTGACGTCGGCCGTTGGGTATTGTGCGCTGTGAGCGCCGGGGAGGGATGATGTGTGATTGTTGCGCGCTGCTAGCAGGCAGGCAGAGTGAGCGGGTGTGGCGGACGGACGGGAAGTGGTGGTTTTTGTTTTTGGGTTGCGGGGCGAGAGGCAGGCGACCGACAAAGTTTGCTCGCGACGGAGAGATGTTAGTGGCCCTGAAAAGGGCCGTTTTTGTTTGGGCGGTGCGGTGCCGCGGCGCGGTTTAGGCGCGCTCGCCGCGGATGCGGCGCGCGAGCTGGATGTCCTTGGGCATGATGGTGACGCGCTTGGCGTGGATTGCGCACAGGTTGGTGTCTTCGAAGAGGCCGACGAGGTAGGCCTCGCTGGCCTCCTGCAGGGCCATGACTGCGGAGCTCTGGAAGCGCAGGTCGGTCTTGAAGTCCTGGGCGATCTCGCGCACTAGGCGCTGGAATGGCAGCTTGCGGATGAGCAGCTCTGTGCTCTTCTGGTAGCGCCTGATTTCTCGCAGGGCGACGGTGCCCGGCCTGTAGCGGTGGGGCTTCTTGACGCCTCCGGTGGCGGGCGCGCTCTTCCTCGCCGCCTTGGTGGCGAGCTGTTTGCGCGGCGCCTTTCCGCCGGTGGACTTGCGGGCCGTTTGCTTTGTGCGGGCCATAGCGGTAGCGGAGCGGCGTGCGTGGAGGTTAGGTGCGGCGCGGCGTCCGGTGCTGCCTTGACAACGGGCCCGCGCGGACGGACGGACGGAGTATCATGTCGGGCCAGTTGGTCTTGCCCGTTAGCGTTTGAAGGGCCAGTGGACTTTGCCATTTTGCCTTCTGTCATGAGCTAGGGGGTTTTGACATGTTGGTTTAATTGCATGAGTTATATGTGTTTGTGCATGTATTGTGTTGTGAATGTGTTATACTCTGTAGTGTCGAGTTATTGTGTTTTTCGGATGTTTGTAGTTGATGTGAAATGGATCTGATCCGAGAGAGGAGATGAGAAGATGCGGCGAGTTCTCAGAAGTTGTGTAGAATGCTTGTGTTTTCTGTTGGATGAGTGTAGTGATGGTTTGCATGTTGGTATCATTGTGGATTGTGTTATTTGAGACGAACCAGGGCGCGTCTGTAATGATTCTCAGTGCCTTGTTTTGGAGAACCTGAAGCTTTTTATGGTGACAGTCTGCTGCCATTCCCCAGACCTCACAGCCATATAGTAGAGATGGTAGGACTACCATCTTCCATATTTTAAGCTTAGTTCTGGTGGACAGGCCATTTCCTTTCAGCAAGGGATACAGGTTGTAGATGCTGCCCGAACCTCTATTACACGCATTTGTTATGTGGGAGTTCCACAGTAGTTTGGCGTCTATCGTTAGTCCAAGATATTTCACTTCGTTACACCAGGGGAGGTCCCTACCGTCAATGGATACTTGGCGGTTTGGAGGTCTTCTCCTGGTGGTGAACATGATTGAATTACATTTCTCGGCGTTTATTTTTATTTTCCAGATATTACACCATTGTGTGATTAAATCTAGGTGTCTCTGAAGGTGGTGTGTCGCGTAATTTAGGTTCGGGTGGCTTGCATAGACGGCCGTATCGTCCGCAAATAGTGCAATATGGGTGTTGGGACTTCTTGGTATATCATTTGTGTATAGGCTATATAGGAATGGGCCTAATACAGATCCTTGAGGGACCCCTGCTTCTATGTCCTTAAGTCTACTTTTACTACTTTCTAGCATAACAAAAAATTTTCTACTTTCTAAGAAAGAAGCCAGGATTTTTACTAAGTGTACAGGAGAGTCGCATTGGTGGAGCTTGTAAATTAGGCCGTCGTGCCAGACTCGGTCAAAAGCCTTTTCCACATCTAAGAAGACCGCGCCTGTGCTCTGCCCTTCGGCCCTTGCCTTACATATCTGCTCGATTACTCGGGTGGCTTGGGAAATGGTGCCATGCCCAGCACGAAAACCAAACTGTTCTGGGATGGTGATATTACGTTCAGTGAGGAAGGATTTAAGGGCTGCTAGGATCAGGCGTTCTAGGATTTTTCCGAGGGAGCTGAGGAGTGATATAGGGCGGTAATTCTGGGGGAATAAGGGATTTTTGTTGGGTTTTGGAATGGTAATTACTTTAGCTATTTTCCATGTGGATGGGAAATACATCTTCTGGAGGCAGGAGTTATAGATTGATGTAAGGTAGCGGAGTGCTGTAGGTGGTAGATTTTTGAGCTGTAGGTTGCGTATGCCATCTGGACCAGGGGACTTGGAGTTGCCGAGCCCTTTAATGATCGAGCAGACAGTTTGGCATGTGACGGGCTCGAAGGAAGTTGGTGACGCGCGTCGCAGGATTCTGGGAACCTCCCTCTCCACTCGTTCCTCTTGGGCGTCTGCTTCTTCATCATCGATGTTGTGGATCTTGAACTGCAGTTCAAGAGAGTTGGCCATAGCCTCCGCTTTCCCTGGGGGGTCGTAGACGAGGCCATTCTCTCCATGTAGTGGCTGGATGCTTCGGGGCTTCTCTTTTCGGCTTTTGACTATTCTCCAGAACTTCTGGGGATTATTCTCCGTTTGTGTTAGCGTTTCTTCCCAGCGAGCACTCCTGTATTCAGCCAGTCGGACTCTAAGTTCTTGGGCGAGACTGTTCATTATCCGCCTATCGATTGGGTCCCGATAGGTCTGCCAGCGCTTTCGGAACCTCCGCTTAGTACTGAGAAGTACTTGGAGTTCGTCTGGCAGGTCCTGTCGGCCCCTCTCGTGGCGGGTCTTCGTGGTTGAAAGCCGATGGCATTCTTTCACAACGTTGGTAAGTTGTTCGATTGCATTATCAATGCGTCTTCTGTTGGTCATGGGTGGTATCTCTTCTGTGTGCAGGCCTACCAAGTTGGTGTATTGTTCCCAGTCAGTCTCATATGTGTAGTACACGTTGCTGCTTGAGACGTGTCCGGCACCGGCTAGCTCTAGTGTAACAGGATTATGATCGGAGTCGAGCTGGTTTAGGACCGTGGGGTTTTGCGCCCAGGGGAAGTTTTTAATCAAGAAGATGTCAAGTATATCCGGGCGGTTCATTTCCCTCCTTGGAAAGTGCGTTGGCTCTTCAGGTGCTATTAGTGTGATGTTGTTCTTTCCTTCAAGGTAGTTTTTAAGTGCAGTTCCACTGGCGTTGTTCGCCCTACAGCCCCACGATCTGCTTTTTGAGTTCAAGTCTCCACCAATGACGACTCTTTGGCTTAATCCTAAAATTATGTCTAAGTCACCTGGAGGGATACGCCCATCAGGAGGGTTGTAGGCTGCAACTAATACTACATGGTGCTGGCCTATTTGAATTTCTATGGCCGTTGCCTCCACTCTGGTCAGTGGAGGGATTGTGATAAGCCTATGTGGTATTCTATTTTTAACTAAAACTAGGGTTCCTCCTTTAGGTCGGTTTAATCTATCAGTTCTATACATATTATAGTTCCTAATGGACAAGGACTTTTGTGGGTCTAGGTGGGTTTCTGTGACAAGAGCCACATCTATCCCATAGTCATCAAGGAAGTACTCTACTGAGTGCTTTTGATCGGAGATGCCGTCGGCATTCCAGTTTAATATAACGATGTGGTCATTGCGTCTAGGGTCCATTGATGAATGTCATGATTCCCTGAGCAATTACCATTATTTTAGACATCGCGTCTGGCGCTTGTGTCAACCTCTCTAGAGTGGTCTTCACAGTATGAAATAGATGAGTTAGGTTGCAGTTCCCAAACAGGCGGAGGATATCTTGGAGTTGCCCAAACGCTTCTCCGGAGTTGTTTTGTGCAGGGGAGGGTCCCGCTGGGATGTTCCATGCCGGGCGGCGCGGCGGTGCTGCCGCGGCAGTTCCGACTGGGCGGGTAGTGGAGGGTCTTCCAGCAGGCCTCTGGGTGGTTGGTGGTTGCTGGCGTTGCCTCAGGTTTGGAAAGTTTTGTGTGTTTATTGCGGGAGCTGGTACTCTAGGAGTAGCTGCCGCCTGTTGCCCAGAACTGGCTCTCATTTGTTGGGTCAATGCAACCCAAGTTGGACATCTTCTAAAGTTGGCTGGGTGCGCCCCTTGGCAGTGGACGCACTTTGGTGGAGCCGATTTAGGTTTTTTACAGAGACTGCTGAGGTGGTCTCCGCCACATTTGACGCAGCGGGGGTTTGCTGTACAGTTTCGGGAGCCATGGTTAAACCGCTGGCACCTGTAACATTGCGTAGGTCCATCTGACTTTTTGTACGATTCGATCCTACATTTGAAGTCGAGTAGGAGTTTGACTTTATAGATGGAGTCCCAGTCTGGGGTCCTGGTTAGGGTGACGCAGTACATGGGCATTTTGCTCAGTTCCTGCTTCCCATTTACCTCCTCGACTTTTTTAAACGCGATGATGTTTTGGACATCATATCCTAGCTCCTTGATGGCATCCATGACTTGGATGTCCTCCGCCTCTATGGGAAGGTCTCTGACAACAACTTTTACGAATTTCTTAGGATCTAAGTCGTACGTGTGGTACTGGATTTTCCTTAGACTGAGATTTGCAATGACATATTGGTAGTCAACTAGGTTGTCTACCTGTATTTTAATCGTGTCCTTTCTGTAGGAGCACAGAATTTTACTTTTTAGTCCTGGCTTCAGTTCTTTGACTAATTCTAGGTATCCCTTCGTCATGTAGCAGACTATGGGAGGGACCTTGAATTTACGAGAATCTTGAGATTGTGAGGGGCCTGGCTGGGGAACGTCAGCAGCGTCTCCTGAGAGCGCTTCGAATCTGTTATTGGTAGGGACATTTGCCTCATATTCCATGTCCTCACCGTCCTCTGGTAGCGGAGTTGCAGCAGCTATTGCTTCCTCCTCCATAGCCTGCTTCTTGGGCTGGCTTTCAGACATCGCGTCTGGTTCGTCTGGTGTCCGTGATTGTTTTCGTGTGGTGTTTTGTGTTGACATGTTCAGGCTGTGGTCGCCCTGTGGGCTCCCACAGCGGATTGGGTTTGAGGTCTGCCCAGGGGCAGTATGCTCAGACGTCAGACAGTTTGGAAAGTCCACCAGCCCACACGCTAAAGAAGTCAGATGCACCTGTTTGTTAACACCGCAGGGTATCTGGGGCAGCGCTGACCCTAAGCTACACAAGCGCGGGACACCGGGCAGCGCCACGGGCCCTGACTTGGATAAGTCCCTAGACTCGGAGGAAGCAGAGTGGGAGCTCTGCAGCGTGATGTACTGGTGGTATCTACAATGACACGACAATTTTGCTTGCTAGCAAAGCGCGAGCGCTAAGCCAGCATCGGGCCACGTGCTCGAAAGCAGCGCAGCCGGCCGGGAAAATCCCGCAGCGAGCGAACAAAGGCGGAGGCACGCACACGAGCTTCCGTCCTCCGTGGCAGCGAGCGGCTGAATGGCCCGGGCCCGCGCGCCTCCGTGCTGCGCTTATATGCCCTCGGTTGCGCGTGGTGGGGGGAGGGCGGGCCAGAGTCTATATAGGGGGGCGGCGGGCGCGCTGGGCGCAGACCGTAGCCGACTCGCCAGCCGCTGCAGCTGCTGTTTGTGCACGTTTTGCTTTGCCCGAGGAAGGATGACAGGCCGCGGCAAGGGAGGAAAGGGGCTCGGCAAGGGTGGCGCCAAGCGGCACCGCAAGGTGTTGCGCGACAACATCCAGGGCATCACGAAGCCCGCCATCCGCCGCCTGGCTCGCAGGGGCGGCGTGAAGCGCATCTCTGGTCTGATCTACGAGGAGACCCGCGGGGTGCTGAAGGTGTTCCTGGAGAACGTGATCCGCGACGCGGTGACGTACACTGAGCACGCCAAGCGCAAGACTGTGACGGCCATGGACGTGGTGTACGCCCTGAAGAGGCAGGGGCGCACCCTGTACGGTTTCGGCGGTTAGGCTGCGTCGCAGCGGGCGCTGGCCTTCCCGCGGCCGTGCTTGTGGGTGGGAGAGACTAGAAAACGGCCCTTTTCAGGGCCACCACACTGTTCGGAAGTTGAAAAGTGCGAAAGAGTCTGTGTTGTTGCTGCGTGTGTGCGCTGTGTTGTTTGTTTCTTTCTTTCTTTCTCTCTTTGTTTCTTTCTTTCCGTTTGAGCGACGTGATGTGACTGGGAGGGGAGAAGGAAAGGAAACGTGTCATGTGGCTGGCTGTGTGTGGAGCTGCTTCGTTTGTGTTTGTTATTGTGTGTCGATCGCGACGGAGATGGCGGGCTGTGTGTTGTTGTGCGAGAGGCGGTGATTATTTGCTTGCGTCGTTTGGCCCTGTGTGTTTGCGGCGGCGTTGGGGTTTCCGAGGCAAGGCGTGTGGGCATAGGCGGCCGGATCAGCTGTTTCGTTCGTGTCGACGGCCGTTGCGCGCGGGAGTGGAGGGCGGTGTGTCGACACGCCTCCCTTTAACAATGGTCATTATTGCTGCCGTTGTCGTTTGGAAGGCGACTGCGACCGTGCAAAATGTGTGCGTGTGTTGGGCCACACGGGCTGTGTGGACGACAAGATGGCGGACGTGCGCCGGCGGCGGCTGTGCTGTGAAAGTGCAAAGTTAAAACAAAACAAGGTGCGGCGAGGACGACTGAAATTTTGCTTTGGACGTAGGTTTGTGTGGTGGCCCTGAAAAGGGCCGATTGTTGTGGGCCGAGCAGAGCCGAGCCGGCAAAGCGCGTTGCGTGCAGGGGAGCACGCGGCGCTGCGATTGCCTGGCCTCCTTTAGGCCTTCTTCTCGGTCTTCTTTGGCAGCAGGACGGCCTGGATGTTGGGCAGGACACCACCCTGTGCGATGGTGACGCCCGACAGGAGCTTGTTGAGCTCCTCGTCGTTGCGGATGGCAAGCTGCAGGTGGCGCGGGATGATGCGCGTCTTCTTGTTGTCGCGGGCCGCGTTTCCGGCCAGCTCGAGCACCTCAGCCGCGAGGTACTCCATGACGGCGGCGAGGTAGACGGGCGCCCCGGCGCCGACGCGCTCTGCGTAGTTTCCCTTGCGCAGGAGGCGGTGGATTCTGCCGACCGGGAACTGGAGCCCAGCCCTGCTTGAGCGGGACTTTGACTTGCCCTTGACTTTGCCTCCCTTTCCGCGTCCGGACATGGCGATGGGCTAGCGACGGTGCACACGAAACGGAAACGAAAACGACCGGTGCGAGCGGCAGCGAGTCGAGCAGCGGAGTGCGTGCCGGCGCAGCCGGGGTGGGGGTGCTTTATGGGCTCGGGTGCGGCGGCCGGTTGCGCGCGCGCCCCATTGGTCGGCGGCCGCAACAGGGCGAGCTGGTAAAGGTGCGGCGGCGGCTGGCGGCGGGTGCCACTGTGTGGGGAGACGCTGACTAGAGCGGAGCGCTTGCTACTGGTGTTGCTGCTGCCGTACGCTCGTTCGAGATGCCGCCCAAGACTAGCGGGAAGGCCGCCAAGAAGGCTGGCAAGGCGCAGAAGAACATTTCGAAGGGCGACAAGAAGAAGAAGCGCAAGAGGAAGGAGAGCTATGCCATCTACATCTACAAGGTGCTGAAGCAGGTGCACCCTGACACGGGCATCTCGTCGAAGGCGATGAGCATCATGAACAGCTTCGTGAACGACATTTTCGAGCGCATTGCGGCCGAGGCTTCTCGCCTGGCGCACTACAACAAGCGCTCGACCATCACGTCCCGCGAGATCCAGACCGCTGTGCGGCTGTTGCTGCCTGGCGAGCTGGCCAAGCACGCCGTGAGCGAGGGCACGAAGGCGGTGACCAAGTACACGAGCTCCAAGTAAGGAGGTGGCTCTGGAATGGAAGGAAGGATGGAGAAGGCTCCTCCGTTGCGAGAGCGGCAAAACGGCCCTTTTCAGGGCCACCAACTTGCCTTTTGCGGGAAGGGCGGAATTGTTGTTGTTGTTTGTGTGGACGGCTGTGATGTATGTGTGCATTTTGATTGTGGGTGGGGGGGCGCGTCAAAGCGTGTTGCGGGGTACGGCCACGAGGTTGGTCGCCGTGGCGTGGAATGGTGGCACGCCTCGTTGGAGTGGTTTTGACCCATTGGTGTTGGTGTGTGTTACCTGTCTGCGAGGGGGGGGGACAGTGCGATCGGCGACTTTTGTGTCACCGTAACGACGGCCGTTTGCGGGTTTGTTTTTTGCACATCATACATGGCGAGGGTGAAATGTGAAATGTTTTTGTTTGGTTGTTTTTTTGTTTGTTTTTGCCGCCCACTATTCCCTTTGCTGTACGCCGAGTTTGACAATGGTGCGACGTAACTGCAGCGTGGAGGTGTGTGAGTGACGTTGAAATGAACGTGCCATTAAGACGCATTGTTGTTGTATTGTACTGTACGTGTACGGCGACACGCACGATGATGTACCATTCGACTCTGATTTTTGATAGCCGTGTCTGACTGATTGCGTACGACGCACGCACACCGATGTCGTCATTCAAGATGCACGCGTGTCCAGTGCAGTACAGTAAGCGCGACGCTAGACGACGACGACGGCGGCGGCGGCGGTCGTCGTTTGTTTGGCGAATGTCTGTACACGTGTTTGTCTGTGTCCATCCGGTATGTATTTGTTTGTTTGAAAGTGTTTTGTGTGTCGGTGACGTGGTCCGATCCGTCGCCCCCTTGAGTAACTGTCGATCGGCGCGATAGACCGGCGTCACGCAACTGAACCGAAGTCTTGGGCACACCCGTCATACTGTTGTACACCGTCGCGCTGAGAACGGTAACGAAAGGTTGACTTTGATCGGTCGAATGTCTGGGCAGAACGTGAGGAATGAGGCAAGAGTGCAAGGAGGGGGGGCAAAAGAGAGAGGAAGGGAAAAAGGGGAGAAACGCATTCGTAGAGCAACGGAACGTTCCCGTGTCGGAGGCGTATTGGAGCCGCACTGAAATGCGTTTAACGGCGGCGCGGCTGCAAGTGTCTGCCGTGGTGAACGTTACCTTTGACGGCTGCATTGGGCTTTGCCTTTGCTTTCGCTTTCGCTTTCCCGGATGTACGTAACGTTTGTTGATATGGTTCTGAGGAAGAGTGTATGACAGTGCCGTGCCGTCCATGTTCGTGTGCCCTCCCATTGTGTGTATGCTATTGTCTGTGTACTTGAATGATGTATGTAGGTGTTAGTGGACATGTTTTACCAGTGGGGGGAAATGGATCGTCGATAGTTGCCGTCACTCTGTCACGGTCGAGATGACGCACCCTCCGTACAGAAAGGTGTCGAGAAAGTGAGTGTGTGTGTGTGTGTGTGTGTGTGTGTGTGTGTGTGCGCGCGTCCGTGAATTGGCAGTGTTTGGAGGTGGGCGTGCCCTGCATGTGGCCCGGAAGGCTGTTCGTTTGGCGGTAGTGTTGTGTGGACAGGGGAGGGGCATGCGTAACGCTGCTGGCATGGCATTTCGGGAGATGGGAGGGGGCAAACGAGGAAACGAGGAGCGGCGGCCAAAGACGGGACGGGGAGGGGCGCGGTGTGGGTGGCTTGCGCCTGTGCTCGGCGTTGTGGTTTGTGCAAAAGAGGAGGAGAAAAACAATGAGTTGCCAGGGAGGGGAGCGGTGTTGTGTTGTGGTTGTCGTGGTGTAGCCGCAGACGCGGCTGTCAGTGAACGTGGCGAGACGGACGGACGGATGCGCGGAGGGGGCGGGGGCGGCGCATTTCGCCGGTGCCGTGCCGTGCCATGCCTGAAAGCCGCGTGGTCGCTGTGTTGTTGGTGGCGTGGGGGCGAGGAGAGTACCGTACGGGTGTGCTTGTGCGCCGGAAATGGCACACTGCGCCTGCCCGTCTTGGAGGCTGATGGCTGTGGTGTGGAAATGGGGCGCGGTGATGTTGAAGCAGTTGAAGAACAGAAAAGAAACCAAGAAAACGGAAGGCGTGATGCGGCGGTGGTGGTGAGAGCGGGAAAAACAAAACAAAACAAAAGAAAAAAAAAACAGCAAAAAAAAAGAAGGAAAAACAACAAGAAACAAAAAAGAAAACAAAAAGTCTATCAATATTAAAATGTAAATGGAAATGGAAATGGACCCAGGTATAACCTCCCTGCACAAATAGCAGAGAGTCCGATGGTAATAAAAATGTGCCAGAATGTTAACGTCCCTACAAAACAAACCCAACGATAATATTAATGAAAGAATGAACCGTATGTAACATTGCAACAGACACAATGAAACCTGATAAATTGTATAAGGGCAGCAGCGTTGACCTTTGGCCCTGTATTCAGAATAAAAAGAGCCAAAGATCGTTACCCCAATGAAAAAGACACTGAAACACGTATGTAACATAGCAGCGATGGCGAGACATTGTAGCATCTGTGACCAGAGAGTTTGCGCTGGACTGCGCGAGTGTTGCGAGCGGTTCTCAGTCAGTCAGTCAGTCAGTCAGTCGTTGCGAGTCTGTAGCTCTGTGTAGTTGAGGGCTGTACTCTGTCGGTAGTCGTCGCGTGCAGTACGCTAATAGTCGTCATGCAGAGCGGTCGGTCAGTAGTAGGAGCCGAGTGCGGTTGTGTGATGTAGGCGGTCGGCAACACTGGTCAAGATGGTGAATAAGGTATACTGTTAATTAATATAATCATTAGATAATGAAAAATTTTTGTATTTATTGTAATTATTCTCCAACAAGTTCCCCAATAATAATTTGTATTTCAAAAGCATTTTTCAAACATTTAATTTTTTATTGAACTAAAGAGTTCGTTGCACTTCACATTTCATTCCACTTCTTTGAAGAAAAATTTCACTAAAATCACAAAAAAAGAGAATATTATTATTTGCAATGCAGTTCCTCCAAGCGCTGCGCAACAACAAGAGCAGAAATGTGACATCCATTTATTCGGAGGTAAGACGTTAATTCTGATTGTTTTGCACAGGGCCAAAGACCGATATTTCGGTTTAATTGAAGTTTCTTGTCACTGAACGGACGTTAAATGTTGTGAAGAATTTATATTTGAGTCAGATTGCGAATTTCACATTTTCGTTGCCATTTTCAATACCTCTCATTGTGGGCGAGGTTACAATTAGCGCAATGTCCATTAGCATCCGTAAATAACATTGTCCATTATTTTAAATTTTGCGGGGAGGTTACAACACACACAAAAAACAAAAAAAAAAAAAACAAAAAAATTGCATTCATATCCGCTCCTCAATTGTAGATACCCCTTACACAGCTGTGTGCAATGAATGAGTGCTGGCTGGTAATTAATTGCACTCCTTGGAGGGAAATGCCATAGGAAGTAGTCTTTAAAAAGTGAATGTTTTTCGTTAAAAGACAAAAGTTACTTTAGAAAAAAGTAATAGTGGGGCTTTTGTTGTTGAACAAAATAAGTACAATGAACATACGTTATCAGATTTGCGCAATGCAGCTTCACACTACCTTTTGATTATAACACAATATACTATACACCGTCCCGAACCGTGACCAGAGTCGCGAGACGAGCAGAGCACGCCGCCGACGCCCGCTCAGTACAACCGTCCACCCGCTACTACTGTCGACCGACTACTACCTCTCCCGACTCGCGCTACAATGTATATAACAACTGTTCCTGGCGACCCGGTGCGTGCCAATACTGTCGTCTGGCGCGGTCCAAGCGCCGACTAGCAACGATAAATAACTCTCTGGTCAGACAGAGATGCTGTCATGGCTCGCCATCGCTCTGGTAATGAATACATACGTGTTGCAGCGTGCGTACCACCGGAACACGCAGTGGCGGAGCCAAAGACTGTGTTGTCGAGGTCGAGTGCGAGCGGGAAGAGAGGCAGCGTCGGCACGGAGATGCAAGCGAGCGCGAGACGCACGGGGGCTGCGGCGTGGCGCGTTTGCGGTCGGCGCCTTTGGTGGCAACGGCCGGGACAAGCAGCGGTGTATGGTGTGGTGCGGGGCGGACAGGGGCGGCGGTGGACGGGGAGGAGGCGGCGCGACGACGGCATGGGGGCGAAAACGGGACGGGGGACGGCGGATGTTGAGAGGCGTCACGCGCGGACAGGACACAGACACAGAGACACACAGATTGGAAAGGGAGGGTGCGCGGTTAGTGGTTGGGAATGTGCGTACCGTGCGGGATGGGAGTGGGCGAGGAACACGGTCGTGGCCCCTGTTTTGGGTGCGTGTGATGACGTCGGTGTGCTGTGGGAAGGGAAGGTGCTGTGGCGGCGGCGCGTAATGGGCGTAGGCCGAAAAGAGAAAGGAACGTGGGCAGTGTGTTGGCAAGCGTCGGTTCGACTGCGACGTTGATGGGCAGGGCAGGGCAGGGCAAGGTTAATGGTGGTAGGAGTAGGCGTGTGGGCGCAAAAAAATCTGCCGCTGCAGGCGGTGCCGTAACCGCCATGGCGGGAAGGAGAGAGGGCCAAAGAAAGAAAGAAAGAAAGAAAGAAAGAAAGAAGAAGACAAAAAAAAACAAAAAAAAAGGAGGGGGGGGCGAAAGTGGAGAGGCGGTGGTGTGAGAAGGGCGGGGGCGGAAGGAAGGCAGGAAGGACAAGAGGCGAGGCGACGGCTTGCTTTGTGTATCGGTCGGTCTCTGGCTATGCTTCGTTTTCTGCAGCAGGGTCGGTGCGCGGCGTGGCTCGCGGCAGTGGGAACGCCTGGTGGCTGGACGGCCAGCAATGCGGTTGGATGGGCGGCCACAGCACCGCACCTGTGCCCGAGGAGGAGACGCTGGCGGCGGGCCCTGAGGTGAGGCCGGCTCGGCTGGGGCTGTGGATGTGTAGGTGTGCGCCGCTGCTGCAACAACGAGTAAAACGCGAGAAGAAGGGATGGCGGTAGAGAGAAAAAAAAAAAGGTCGTGTTGTGTTGATGCGCAGGCAGACGCGTACAGAGAGACGAGCCCGGTCTGCAGCAGGGTGTGGCCGTGCCGAGTGCAGAGCAGCGGCGGCTCGGTTCGGTTCGGCCCGGCCCGGCGGGCCGCGCTGTTGTCGCGGACGTGAGCGCCCCCTGGCGGGTGGCCGGAGGCGGCGCGGCGTGTTGGACGTGTGGCTGGTGGCAGTGCACAATTTGCGAGTGGCTGGCGGTGTGGTGTGGTGTGGCGGTTGGCGCGTCGGGCGGCGGAGAGGTATGTGTTGCGGGCGCCCTTTGCTGCGCTGCGTCGTTGCGTGTGCCGTACAGGGCGGGCGCTTGTCGACTGTGTGGGCGGTGTGGCGAATTGGCGTGAAACGGCTGCCGAGAGGTGTGTGGTAGCGAGCCGGTCGTTGTCAGTGCGAAGGGGAATGTGCGTGCGTTTGGCGGTTTCGGTGT
The DNA here is from genome assembly GCF_023864345.2 of Schistocerca serialis cubense. NCBI lineage: Eukaryota > Metazoa > Arthropoda > Insecta > Orthoptera > Acrididae > Schistocerca > Schistocerca serialis. Next base: position 58,846 of record NW_026048346.1, on the reverse strand, counting down.
GCTTTTTGCGGCGTGAGAGTGGGAATTAGTGGGGCCGGCTGTTGTGTTGGTTCCTTGTGTCTTGTGTCGCGTAGCTTGATGGCAACGTGGAAGGACGCCGGTTTCGTTTCGAGCCTTGCGTGTGGTTGGCGTGTGCCGATGCACGTGCATGTGTGGGTCGCGAGTGCGTTTTTGGCTGGCTGTGTGTGTGTGTGTTTTGGGGGGGGAAGGGGGAGGCGGTGGTGAAAGTGCAGTGGTTGCCACGGGCGTCGTCGGGTGGGGCTGGGGCTGGGGCTGTGGCTGTGCGTCGTGGCGGAAAGGTGGTAGGTTGCGGGAAGCGAGCCCGTCGTTGACGGTGTCGCGTGAGTTGTGAATCGAGTGGGGCGCGGGGCGCGGGACAGGAGCAGCGTGCCGCTGCGTCGTGGTCGTCAGCAGAGGCTGTGCGTGTGCTTGTCCTTTTTTGTTGTGGGCGGTTCGTGCGAGGCGTTTTTGTTTTGTGTTGCCCTAGTTGTTAGTAGTTTATTTTGTTATTTTGAGACGACGACTGGTTGGTGGCGTGCGCGCGAAGTGGCGGTGTGCGCTTCCCGTGTCGTTTGTTTTTGTTTTGTTTTTTTGTTTTTGTGTGTTTTGTTTTTGCACTGGGCCCCGGGGGGTGGGTGGGTGGGTGGGTGTGTGTGTGTCGATTTGCCGGCTGGCGAAAGGTGCGCCATCGGCGGGGTGGGTCGCCGGCACAAGTAGAGGCGGCGGCGTTGTTGCTGTTGTTGTGTGGTGTTTGTTTTGTTCGGCTGTGTCGGCGAGCTGTGTTGCGGTGCGTGTGAATGGTGGTGCAAAAGTGCTGGCGTTGGGGCTGCGACTGCGACTGCGACGGCGGCGAGCCGCGGGCGCGCATGATAGTGATGTTGTGAACAGCGGCTGTGTACGGTAGTGGTGTTGTTGTAGCACGACGTGCATCCGGGCCGGCGCGGAAAGCGCAGTTGCGGGCGGTTGCCCTTCGGTGCCAGCCATGTCGCGTGAGCGGCGGGTTGCTCTGGTGTCGACACGTGGTGCTCTGGGTTGTTGTGTGGTGCCCTTTGGCCGGTGGGGGTGGTTCGCGTGTGTCTCGTTCGCGCTCGGTATCTGGTCGTGGTCGTGCTGCTCCCCCGTCTGTCGGCGGTTTTCGACGTCGTCTGTACGTTTTTGTTCGTTTGCGGCGCGCCTGCCGACGTCGTCCCGTCGCGACCTTTCAACCGAAAGTGTGGCGCCCGAAGGTGAACGAACGTAACCCTGACCTCGGCGCTTTACGCTGAGCCGAGCGAACCGAACCTAACCTGTGGTGTGGCGAGGTGAGCTCAGCCTGTGAGCCCCTAACGTCTACGTAAGGTAAGCTGTCCGGCTCACGCCTCACGGTTTGAACGCTTTTTTAACCTACGTTTGGCGCTTCTTAACCTAGCACTGACCCCTTAACCTAACGTGTAACCTAACCTAACCTAACCTCTGACGCCTGACGTGTTTGAATGCTTAACCTAAGTTTGACGCTTAACCTAACCCAAGTCCCCTTAACCTAACCCACGTCCACCTAACCTAACCTAACCTAACCTAGACGTGTAAACGTAATGTGTAACGCGTAAAGTGTAAGGTCGGCTGTCGTGTGTGCTGACGGCAGATTGGGTTGGTCTGTAGATTCGGATTGCGGTTTGCCTCGGTCGAGGGGTTGGGTCGGAAGCGGCGAGGGGCGGCGGCGCCTGTTGCGCAGGCGGCGTCCGTTTGCGGCGGGCAATTGTTGAGAAACGGCTGTGAATGTTGGCGGGCGAGAGGAGGAGGACGGCGCGCGATGTGGCCCGACGGCTGCGGGCCGATCGGGAAACGGCGGGAGGGCGACGGAAGGCGATGGGGCGGCGGAGGCGCGTTTGCACGGCCGTCATCGCCGCACGCCTCGGCTTGTGTGGCTGTGGCGCCGGCCGCGCTGGCCGGGCTGCCGCGGCGACGGTGTGGGAGTTTTGCCGAAGGTTTGGCCATTGTGGCGGGTCGTCGGCTGGGGCTGTGGGGGCGGCATTTGGGCGGGGGCGGCGATTCTCGGCGGGCCGACCCAGGCTGTAGCGCGCGGTAGCTGCAGTTTGGCCGTGGTTTGCGGCGCTGCCGTGGCGACTGGTTGGCGACTGTGGTGTGGCTGTGTGTAGCCCCATCCTCGGTGGTTTGAAAGGCGCGGGCGGTTGTGGCGCAGGTTTGGGGCTGCTCCGCACAGGCTGTCGGACGTTGGGCGGTAGCAAGCGCGGGAGGCGCGGCGCGGCGGCGCGCAGAGTGGCGGCCGCTCTCTCGGCCGTCCGCGCCCGCCCGCGACACTGGCTGGGCCTTGTGATTCTCTGCTCTGCTGCTGTGCTGTGCTTGCGTGCCTGCCGTCCCGCTCGCTCTCGCTGTGTGTTACGCGCGTCGTCGAAATGGCAGATCAGGCGGCTACGAACGAGACTGCTGCGGCACCCGCCGCCACCGGCACTACGAAGAAGGCCAAGTCTGCGTCGTCTGCGAAGAAGCCGCGCGCCAAGCCTGCGCACCCGCGCACCTCTGAGATGGTGACGGCCGCCATCAAGAGTCTGAAGGAGCGCGGCGGGTCGTCGCTGCAGGCGATCAAGAAGTACATTGCCGCGCACTACAAGCTGGACGCGGAGAAGCTGGCGCCGTTTATCAAGAAGTACCTCAAGTCGGCCGTCGTGGCGGGCGAGCTGGTGCAGACGAAGGGGAAGGGCGCGTCCGGCTCGTTCAAGCTTGCCGGCGCCGGCGGCGGGGGGGCGGCCGAGGGCGGCAAGGCTCGTGCTGGCGGTGCCAAGAAGAAGCGCGCCGCTCCGGCCAGCAAGGAGAAGAAGGGCGCCCGTGCGGCCGGCGCAAAGAAGGCTGGTGGCGTGAAGGCGGCGACCGGTCGGAAGGCGGGCGCCGCCAAGAAGGCGTCTGCGGCGTCGGCCGCTCCCGCGGGTGCGAAGAAGGCGGCTGCGGCCAAGCCGGCCAAGGCCAAGTCGCCGTCGAAGGCGAAGAAGGCCGCCAAGGTTCCGACGAAGAAGCCGAAGGCGCCGCGCCCGAAGAAGGCGACGACGCCGTCTAAGGCGAAGGCTTCGCCCAAGAAGAAGAAGTAGAGTAGAGGAGAAAGAGATGGGAAAGGAAGGGTTTGGCGCTTGACTCCGTCGTCCCCACCCCCCGTCGTCGTCTAGTGGCGCGCAAGAGACGCGCGGCCCAAAACGGCCCTTCTCAGGGCCATCAAAGCACGTCGGGGAAGGTTTTGATTGTCGTGTTGCGTTTGGTGTGGGTGTCTGTCTGGCGTTTCTGTATGCCCGTGGGGATGCTGTTTGCGTGCCGTGGTGGTTGGATTGCGGGGGTCGGTGGCGGGTGTGGGCGGCGGTAGCGGTAAGCGGTGTTGTTGTTGTCGTGGTTGTGATTGTCGCCGTGTTTGTGGCGGCGGCCGACGGTTGGTTTTCTGTCACGTTGTTTTGTTTGAATACGTTGGTTGGCTTGCCTGCGTTCGTTCTTCTCGGATGTCTGTCTTGTCGAGTCGTGTCTGGTCTTTGTTTTGTTCGTTTGTGTGTGTGTTATGTTTTGCAAGGGGGGGCACGTTGAGATGTGGAAGGAGTCGGCGGGGATTTCGGTGGCGTGTAGAGCGAGCGAGCGCGCCTGCCTGGCCGTTGGCCGTCGGAGTGGAGTGCGGGTTTTTTTGTTTTCGAAACGAAAGCGGCGGCCGGCCAGCCAGCCACCCGTGCGGTGTGACGTCGGCCGTTGGGTATTGTGCGCTGTGAGCGCCGGGGAGGGATGATGTGTGATTGTTGCGCGCTGCTAGCAGGCAGGCAGAGTGAGCGGGTGTGGCGGACGGACGGGAAGTGGTGGTTTTTGTTTTTGGGTTGCGGGGCGAGAGGCAGGCGACCGACAAAGTTTGCTCGCGACGGAGAGATGTTAGTGGCCCTGAAAAGGGCCGTTTTTGTTTGGGCGGTGCGGTGCCGCGGCGCGGTTTAGGCGCGCTCGCCGCGGATGCGGCGCGCGAGCTGGATGTCCTTGGGCATGATGGTGACGCGCTTGGCGTGGATTGCGCACAGGTTGGTGTCTTCGAAGAGGCCGACGAGGTAGGCCTCGCTGGCCTCCTGCAGGGCCATGACTGCGGAGCTCTGGAAGCGCAGGTCGGTCTTGAAGTCCTGGGCGATCTCGCGCACTAGGCGCTGGAATGGCAGCTTGCGGATGAGCAGCTCTGTGCTCTTCTGGTAGCGCCTGATTTCTCGCAGGGCGACGGTGCCCGGCCTGTAGCGGTGGGGCTTCTTGACGCCTCCGGTGGCGGGCGCGCTCTTCCTCGCCGCCTTGGTGGCGAGCTGTTTGCGCGGCGCCTTTCCGCCGGTGGACTTGCGGGCCGTTTGCTTTGTGCGGGCCATAGCGGTAGCGGAGCGGCGTGCGTGGAGGTTAGGTGCGGCGCGGCGTCCGGTGCTGCCTTGACAACGGGCCCGCGCGCTTTTTTTTTTTTTTTTTTTTTTTTTTTTTTTTTTTTGCACTTTTCATTCCCTCCTCTGATGGAGGAGGGCGGGCTGTTTGAGGGCATGCTGGTGTCCCTTTTCAGCCGTTGGTTTTTACATGGTTATTTTTATTTTGTACAATTTATTTTTCCTGCAAGTGCATTTTTATGATTGGTTGACAATTTTGTTATTGCAGGTTTTTTGCAGAATGAAAACATTATAAACAAGTATACAAGTGTGTTAACATAATAAAAATTAAAAACATAATAAAATTTAAAACATGAAAAATTTTAAAGATGTTAATTTACAGTATAAGAAGAGGTGATGAAAGTTACATAAACAATTTTGTTGACATGATGCAATTTCAGTTTACGTAGAATACAGAATAAATGGGTATAAGAGACATATAGTATGTAAATTGATGTTGACATTATTGGGATTTAGTGGATGGTTTAGTTTGGTACATGTCTTGTGCTTATGTGTGTGGTTGATAGTGTGGTGTGTTTGGTTGATGCATGTATATATATAGTTAGTCTGTGTCTGCTACAGATTCTGAGCGTAGCTGGCTTTTCAAGTGTATATATGCATATACATAGTTTATTTTGAAGAATACATAGCAAATGGGTGTATGTAATACATGATTTATCCTGTTTCTTCTTTTCCTTTCCCTGAGAGGGGGTGAGCG
>NW_026048346.1:0-53228 GCF_023864345.2 Schistocerca serialis cubense | reverse complement strand
CGGCGTCGGCCGCTCCGCGGGTGCGAAGAAGGCGGCTGCGGCCAAGCCGGCCCAAGGCCAAGTCGCCGTCGAAGGCGAAGAAGGCCGCCAAGGTTCCGACGAAGAAGCCGAAGGCGCCGCGCCCGAAGAAGGCGACGACGCCGTCTAAGGCGAAGGCTTCGCCCAAGAAGAAGAAGTAGAGTAGAGGAGAAAGAGATGGGAAAGGAAGGGTTTGGCGCTTGGCTCCGTCGTCCCCACCCCCCGTCGTCGTCTAGTGGCGCGCAAGAGACGCGCGGCCCAAAACGGCCCTTCTCAGGGCCATCAAAGCACGTCGGGGAAGGTTTTTGATTGTCGTGTTGCGTTTGGTGTGGGTGTCTGTCTGTATGCCCGTGGGGATGCTGTTTGCGTGCCGTGGTGGTTGGATTGCGGGGGTCGGTGGCGGGTGTGGGCGGCGGTAGCGGTGGTGGTGGTGTTGTTGTTGTTGTTGTTGAGGAGTGTCGCCGTGCTTTTGGCGGCGGCCGACGGTTGGTTTTTCTGTCACGTTGTTTTTGAATACGTTGGTTGGGCTTGCCTGCGTTCAGTTCTTCTCGGATGTCTTGTCTCGTCGTGTCGGTCTTTGTTTGTTTCTTTGTGTGTGTTATGTTTTGCAACGGGGGGGGGGGGGCACGTTTGAGATGTGGAAGGAGTCGGCGGGGATTTCGGTGGCGTGTAGAGCGCGCCTGCCTGGCCGTTGGTGCGGGTTTTGTTTCGAAACGAAAGCGGCGGCCGGCCAGCCACCCGTGCGGTGTGACGTCGGCCGTTGGGTATTGTGCGCTTTGAGCGGCCGGGAGGGATGATGTGCGATTGTTGCGCGCTGCTAGCAGGCAGGCAGGCAGAGTGAGCGGGTGTGGCGGACGGACGGGAAGTGGTGGTTTTTTTTTTGTTTTTTTTGTGTGGTTGTGGGCGAGAGGCAGGCGACCGACAAAGTTTGCTCGCGACGGAGAGATGTTAGTGCCCTGAAAAGGGCCGTTTTTGTTTGTGCGGTGCGGTGCCGCGGCGCGGTTTAGGCGCGCTCGCCGCGGATGCGGCGCGCGAGCTGGATGTCCTTGGGCATGATGGTGACGCGCTTGGCGTGGATTGCGCACAGGTTGGTGTCTTCGAAGAGGCCGACGAGGTAGGCCTCGCTGGCCTCCTGCAGGGCCATGACTGCGGAGCTCTGGAAGCGCAGGTCGGTCTTGAAGTCCTGGGCGATCTCGCGCACTAGGCGCTGGAATGGCAGCTTGCGGATGAGCAGCTCTGTGCTCTTCTGGTAGCGCCTGATTTCTCGCAGGGCGACGGTGCCCGGCCTGTAGCGGTGGGGCTTCTTGACGCCTCCGGTGGCGGGCGCGCTCTTCCTCGCCGCCTTGGTGGCGAGCTGTTTGCGCGGCGCCTTTCCGCCGGTGGACTTGCGGGCCGTTTGCTTTGTGCGGGCCATGGCGGTAGCGGTAGCGGTAGCGGAGCGGCGTGCGTGGAGGTTAGGTGCGGCGCGGCGTCCGGTGCTGCCTTGACAACGGGCCCGCGCGCCTCCGTGCTGCGCTTATATGCCCTCGGTTGCGCGTGGTGGGGGGAAGGGCGGGCCAGAGTCTATATAGGGGGGCGGCGGGCGCGCTGGGCGCAGACCGTAGCCGACTCGCCAGCCGCTGCAGCTGCTGTTTGTGCACGTTTTGCTTTGCCCGAGGAAGGAAGGATGACAGGCCGCGGCAAGGGAGGAAAGGGGCTCGGCAAGGGTGGCGCCAAGCGGCACCGCAAGGTGTTGCGCGACAACATCCAGGGCATCACGAAGCCCGCCATCCGCCGCCTGGCTCGCAGGGGCGGCGTGAAGCGCATCTCTGGTCTGATCTACGAGGAGACCCGCGGGGTGCTGAAGGTGTTCCTGGAGAACGTGATCCGCGACGCGGTGACGTACACTGAGCACGCCAAGCGCAAGACTGTGACGGCCATGGACGTGGTGTACGCCCTGAAGAGGCAGGGGCGCACCCTGTACGGTTTCGGCGGTTAGGCTGCGTCGCAGCGGGCGCTGGCCTTCCCGCGGCCGTGCTCGTGGGTGGGAGAGACTAGAAAACGGCCCTTTTCAGGGCCACCACACTGTTCGGAAGTTGAAAAGTGCGAAAGAGTCTGTGTTGTTGCTGCGTGTGTTGTTTGTTTGTTTGTTTCTTTCCGTTTGAGCGACGTGATGTGACTGGGAGGGGAGAAGGAAAGGAAACGTGTCATGTGGCTGGCTGTGTGTGTGTGTGAGAGAGAGTGGAGCTGCTTCGTTTGTGTTTGTTATTGTGTGTCTTTGTATCGATCGCGATGGAGATGGCGGCTGTGTGTTGTTGTGCGAGAGGCGGTGATTATTTGCTTGCTTGCGTGGTTTGGCTCTGTGTGTTTGCGGCGGCGTTGGGGTTTCCGAGGCAAGGCGTGTAGGGCATAGGCGGCCGGATCAGCTGTTTGTTTCGTTCGTGTCGACGGCCGTTGCGCGCGGGAGTGGAGGGCGGTGTGTCGACACGCCTCCCTTTAACAATGGTCATTATTGCTGCCGTTGTCGTTTGGAAGGCGACTGCGACCGTGCAAAAAATGTGTGTGTTGGGCCACACGGGCTGTGTGGACGACAAGATGGCGGACGCGCGCCGCCAGGCGGCGGCTGTGCTGTGAAAGTGCAAAGTTAAACAAAACAAAACAAGGTGCGGCGAGGACGACTGAAATTTTGCTTTGGACGTAGGTTTGTGTGGTGGCCCTGAAAAGGGCCGATTGTTGTGGGCCGAGCCGAGCCGGCAAAGCGCGTTGCGTGCAGGGGAGCACGCGGCGCTGCGATTGCCTGGCCTCCTTTAGGCCTTCTTCTCGGTCTTCTTTGGCAGCAGGACGGCCTGGATGTTGGGCAGGACACCACCCTGTGCGATGGTGACGCCCGACAGGAGCTTGTTGAGCTCCTCGTCGTTGCGGATGGCAAGCTGCAGGTGGCGCGGGATGATGCGCGTCTTCTTGTTGTCGCGGGCCGCGTTTCGGCCAGCTCGAGCACCTCAGCCGCGAGGTACTCCATGACGGCGGCGAGGTAGACGGGCGCCCCGGCGCCGACGCGCTCTGCGTAGTTTCCCTTGCGCAGGAGGCGGTGGATTCTGCCGACCGGGAACTGGAGCCCAGCCCTGCTTGAGCGGGACTTTGACTTGCCCTTGACTTTGCCTCCCTTTCCGCGTCCGGACATGGCGATGGGCTAGCGACGGTGCACACGAAACGGAAACGAAAACGACCGGTGCGAGCGGCAGCGAGTCGAGCAGCGGAGTGCGTGCCGGCGCAGCCCCTGCTGCTGCTCCTTTTCTGACTTCCTCACTGTGAGGAGGTTCAGGTGGAAGTTTGTGGCCTGTTGGCCTTTACTCCCCTGGGATGATTGATGAGTCTTCTTTCTTGACTTGTAGGTTGTTCTGTATTGGCAAGGAGTGCCGATAACCTATTTTCTGTATTTGTCGGTGTGACGACTTTTCTTCTTCTTCTTCTTACTTGAGGGCTCACCCTCGGTTGGGATAGTGGATACAGTGTATCCAGCTTTCTCATACTCTCCGTGGACGAGAGCGAAGATGACGTAGCGCATTTGCCACTCTGTGAAAATTGGGAAGGAATTGATCAGATCGTAATCCTCCTTGGAAAGACCAACAAGGCCTTCTGGATATTCGATTGGTTGGTGTGGAGGTGAAGGTTTAGAAAGGTTAGGAGGAACGAAGGGATAAGGGTTGTCGTGGTGGGGATATGTACCATCGCGAAGCGATTGCAGCTATCTTCTGCGTCACAGCGCTTGCGCTGTACATGTCGGGAAGCGGGAGGAATGGGACTTCTTCCCACCCTTCTTCTTGCGCTTCTGCTTCTGCGTCGTCTTGGGCAGTGTTGCCTCCCCTTCGGCAGGCACGTCGGTCTGCGTGGCCACCGTCGCAAACTTCTTCTCTCGAGGAGGAGTCGTCTGGCTGGCGGTGTCGACCGCTGTGGCGGAAGCTGCCTTGGCTGAGCGAAGCTCCTGCGTCAGCTCAGCAATCTGACGCCGAGCCTCGCCCAGTTCCGCCAGCATGGCCGCCCTCTCTTCCGCCATGGCGGATTTGAAGGCGGACATGGCTTCTTCTACGGCGTCGCTGAGGCGCCTGGTGATGGCGTCTTCTGAGCGAGTGACCACCTCTTCGCGTGTGGTGGTCACTTGCTTCTGTGTCTTCTCTGGTCCGCGCCAATTTCTCCTGTACGCGCAGGAACGGGCGTTAGCCGCGTGTGCGCCACCGCAGTTGGCGCATGTGCAGGGGGCGTCCTTCGGCTTCTTGCAGTCGCGTGTGTCGTGCGCTTGCGCACACTTCAAGCACGCGACTGCTCCGCTGCATTGCTTGGCGACGTGGCCAAGCTTTTGGCAGCGAAAGCACTGCGGTGTAGACTTCTTCTTCTTCTTCCCGGCAGGTCCTGCTAACGTGAGCAGCAACTCAGCCAAGGCAGCAGCTTTGCGTCCACTTCCGCGTCCCGACATCACGATAACCAACAGCGACAACGAACTAACGTGTACTCTCCGCGGCGTGAGCGGGAATGCCGGCGCAGCCGGGGTGGGGTGCTTTATGGGCTCGGGTGCGGCGGCCGGTTGCGCGCGCGCCCCATTGGTCGGCGGCCGCAACAGGGCGAGCTGGTAAAGGTGCGGCGGCGGCTGGCGGCGGGTGCCACTGTGTGGGGAGACGCTGACTAGAGCGGAGCGCTTGCTACTGGTGTTGCTGCTGCCGTACGTTCGTTCGAGATGCCGCCCAAGACTAGCGGGAAGGCCGCCAAGAAGGCTGGCAAGGCGCAGAAGAACATTTCGAAGGGCGACAAGAAGAAGAAGCGCAAGAGGAAGGAGAGCTATGCCATCTACATCTACAAGGTGCTGAAGCAGGTGCACCCTGACACGGGCATCTCGTCGAAGGCGATGAGCATCATGAACAGCTTCGTGAACGACATTTTCGAGCGCATTGCGGCCGAGGCTTCTCGCCTGGCGCACTACAACAAGCGCTCGACCATCACGTCCCGCGAGATCCAGACCGCTGTGCGGCTGTTGCTGCCTGGCGAGCTGGCCAAGCACGCCGTGAGCGAGGGCACGAAGGCGGTGACCAAGTACACGAGCTCCAAGTAAGGAGGTGGCTCTGGAATGGAAGGAGGATGGAGAAGGCTCCTCCGTTGCGAGAGCGGCAAAACGGCCCTTTTCAGGCCACCAACGTGCCTTTGCGGGAAGGGCGGAATTGTTGTTGTTGTTTTGTGGACGGCTGTGATGTGTGCATTTTGATTGTGGGTGGGGGGGTCCGCGTCAAAGCGTTGTTGCGGGGTACGGCCACGAGGTTGGTCGCCGTGGCGTGGAATGGTGGCACGCCTCGTTGGCGTTGTGTCACCGTAACGACGGCCGTCTGCGGGTTTGGTTTGCACATGACACATGGCGAGGGTGAGATGTGAAATGTTTTGCCGCCCACTATTCCCTTTGCTGTACGCCGAGTTGACAATGGTGCGACGTAACTGCAGCGTGGAGGTGTGTGGAGTGACGTTGAAATGAACGTGCCAATTAAGACGCATTGTTGTTGTATTGTACTGTACGTGTACGGCGACACGCACGACGATGTACCATTCGACTCTGATTTTTGATAGCCGTGTCTGACTGATTGCGTACGACGCACGCACACCGATGTCGTCATTCGAGATGCACGCGTGTCCAGTGCAGTACAGTAAGCGCGACGCTAGACGGCGGCGGCGGCGGCGGTCGTTTTTGGCGAATGTCTGTACACGTGTTTGTCTGTGTCCATCCGGTATGTATTTGTTTGTTTGACATAGTTTTGTGTGTCGGTGACGTGGTCCGATCCGTCGCCCCCTGAGTAACTGTCGATCGGCGCGATAGACCGGCGTCACGCAACTGAACCGAAGTCTTGGGCACACCCGTCATACTGTTGTACACCGTCGCGCCGAGAACGGTAACGAAAGGTTGACTTTGATCGGTCGAATGTCTGGGCAGAACGTGAGGAATGAGGCAAGAGTGCAGGAGGAACGGACAGAGGGGGGGCAAAAGAGAGAGGAAGGGAAAAAGGGAGGAACGCATTCGTAGAGCAACGGAACGGTCCCGTGTCGGAGGCGTATTGGAGCCGCACTGAAATGCGTTTAACGGCGGCGCGGCTGCAAGTGTCTGCCGTGGTGAACGTTACCTTTGACGGCTGCATTGGGCTTTTGCCTTTGCTTTTTGCTTTCGCTTTCCCGGATGTACGTAACGTTTGTTGATATGGTTCTGAGGAAGAGTGTATGACAGTGCCGTGCCGTCCATGTTCGTGTGCCCTCCCATTGTGTGTATGCTATTGTCTGTGTACTTGAATGATGTATGTAGGTGTTTAGTGGACATGTTTTACCAGTGGGGGGGAAATGGATCGTCGATAGTTGCCGTCACTCTGTCACGGTCGAGATGACGCACCCTCCCTACAGAAAGGTGTCGAGAAAGTGTGTGTGTGTGTGTGTGTGTGTGTGTGTGTGTGTGTTTAGCGAATTGCGTCCGTGAATTGGCAGTGTTTGGAGGTGGGCGTGCCCTGCATGTGGCCCGGAAGGCTGTTCGTTTGGCGGTAGTGTTGTGTGGACAGGGGAGGGGCATGCGTAACGCTGCTGGCATGGCATTCGGGAGATGGGAGGGGGCGAACGAGGAGCGGCGGCCAAAAGACGGGACGGGGAGGGGCGCGGTGTGGGTGGCTTGCGCCTGTGCTCGGCGTTGTGGTTTGTGCAAAAGAGGAGGAGAAAAACAATGAGGTGCCAGGGAGGGGAGCGTTGTTGTGTTGTGGTTGTCGTGGTGTAGCCGCAGACGCGGCTGTCAGTGAACGTGGCGAGACGGACGGATGCGCGGAGGGGCGGGGGCGGGGGCGGCGCATTTCGCCGGTGCCGTGCCATGCCTGAAAGCCGCGTGGTCGCTGTGTTGTTGGTGGCGTGGGGGCGAGGAGAGTACCGTACGGGTGTGCTTGTGCGCCGGAAATGGCACACTGCGCCTGCCCGTCTTGGAGGCTGATGGCTGTGGTGTGGAAATGGGGCGCGGTGATGTTGAAGCAGTTGAAGAACAGAAAAAGAAACCAAAAACGTAAGGGGGAGGCCATGGCGTGATGCGGCGGCGGTGGTGAGAGCGGGAAAAACAAAACAAAACAAAACAACAAAAAAAGAAGGGAAAACAACAAGAAACAAAAAAAAGAAAACAAAAAGTCTATCAAGATTAAAATGTAAATGGAAATGGACCCAGGTATAACCTCCCCGCACAAATAGCAGAGAGTCCGATGATAATAAAAATGTGCCAGAATGTTAACGTCCCTACAAAACAAACCCAACGATAAGTAACAGTGCAACAGACATAATGAAACCTGATACATTGTATGAGGGCAGCAGCGTTGACCTTTGGCCCTGTATTCAGAATAAAAAGAGCCAAAGATCGTTACCCCAATGAAAAAAGACACACACACAAAAAAGTGCATTTATATCTGCTCCTCAATTGTAGATACCCCTTACACAGCTGTGTGCAATGAATGAGTGCTGGCTGGTAATTAATTGCACTCCTTGGAGGGAAATGCCATAGGAAGTAGTCTTTAAAAAGTGAATGTTTTTCTTTAAAAAAAAAAAAAAAAAAAAAAAGTTACTTGAGAAAAAACGTAATATTGGGGCATTTGTTGTTGAACAAAATAAGTACAATTAACATACGTTATCAGATTTGCGCAATGCAGCTTCACACTACCTTGTTATTATAACACAATATACTGTACATCGTCCCGAACCGTGACCAGAGTCGCGAGACGAGCAGAGCACGCCGCCGACGCCCGCTCAGTACAACCGTCCACCCGCTACTACTGTCGACTGACTACTACCTCTGCCGACTCGCGCTACAATATATATAACAACTGTTCCTGGCGACTCGCTGCGTGCCACTACTGTCGTCTGGCTCGGTCCAAGCGCCGACTAGCAACGATAAATAACTCTCTGGTCAGACAGAGATGCTGTCATGCCTCGCCATCGCTCTGGTAATGAATACATACGTGTTGCAGCGTGCGCACCACCGGAACACGCAGTGGCGGAGCCAAAGACTGTGTTGTCGAGGTCGAGTGCGTGCGGGAAGAGAGGCAGCGTCGGCACGGAGATGCAAGCGAGCGAGACGCACGGGGGCTGCGGCGTGGCGCGTTTGCGGTTGGCGCCTTTGGTGGCAACGGCCGGGACAAGCAGCGGTGTATGGTGTGGTGCGGGGCGGACAGGGGCGGCGGTGGACGGGGAGGAGGAGGCGGCGCGACGACGGCATGGGGGCGAAAACGGGACGGGGGACGGGGGACGGCGGATGTTGAGAGGCGTCACGCGCGGACAGGACACAGACACACAGATTGGAAGGGAGGGTGCGCGGTAGTAGTTGGGAATGTGCGTACCGTGCGGGATGGGAGTGGGCGAGGAACACGGTCGTGGCCCCTGTTTTGGGTGCGTGTGATGACGTCGGTGTGTTGTGGGAAGGGAAGGGAGAGTAATAGGCTGTGGCGGCGGCGCGTAATGGGCGTAGGCCGAAAAGAGAAAGGAACGTGGGCAGTGTGTTGGCAAGCGTCGGTTCGACTGCGACGTTGATGGGCAGGGCAGGGCAAGGTTAATGGTGGTAGGAGTAGGCGTGTGGGCGCAAAAATCCGCTGCTGCAGGCGGTGCCGTAACCGCCATGGCGGGAAGGAGAGACGGCCCTAAGAAAGAAAGAAAGAAAGAAAAGAAAGAAAGAAAGAAACAAATAAGAAAAAAAAAAGGAGGGGGGGGCGAAAGTGGAGAGGCGGTGGTGTGAGAAGGGCGGGGGCGGAAGGAAGGACAAGAGGCGAGGCGACGGCTTGCTTTGTGTATCGGTCGGTCTGGCTATGCTTCGTTTTCTGCAGCAGGGTCGGTGCGCGGCAGTGGGAACGCCTGGCGGCTGGACTGGACGGCCAGCAATGCGGTTGGATGGGCGGCCACAGCACCGCACCTGTGCCCGAGGAGGAGACGCTGGCGGCGGGCCCTGAGGTGAGGCCGGCTGGGGCTGTGGATGTGTAGGTGTGCGCCGCTGCAGCAACAACGAGTAAAACGCGAGAAGAAGGGATGGCGGTAGAGAGAAAAAGGTCGGCACGGCCATTGCGCGATGTGGCGTGTTGTGACGGGGTTTGCTCACTTGCCCCGTTGTGTTGATGCGCAGGCAGACGCGTACAGGGAGACGAGCCCGGTCTGCAGCAGGGTGTGGCCGTGCCGAGTGCAGAGCAGCGGCGGCTCGGTTCGGTTCGGCCCGGCCCGGCGGGCCGCGCTGTTGTCGCGGACGTGAGCGCCCCCTGGCGGGTGGCCGGAGGCGGCGCGGCGTGTTGGACGTGTGGCTGGTGGCAGTGCACAATTTGCGAGTGGCTGGCGGTGTGGTGTGGCGGTTGGCGCGTCGGGCGGCGGAGAGAGAGAGAGAGAGAGAGAGAGAGAGAGAGGAGAGGTATGTGTTGCGGGCGCCCTTTGCTGCGCTGCGTCGTTGCGTGTGCCGTACAGGGCGGGCGCTTGTCGACTGTGTGGGCGGTGTGGTGAATTGGCGGCGTTGTGCCGCGTGTGCCCGGCCGAAGGCGTCGGGAAAAACAGAAGGAAAGGAGAGAGTGTGAGTGGGTCCGGTGTGCGTAGGCCCGTGATGTCGCGTCACGCCGTGTCATGTTTGTGAAACGGCTGCCGGGAGGTGTGGTAGCGAGCCGGTCGGTGTCAGTGCGAAGGGGAATGTGCGTGCGTTTGGCGGTTTCGGTGTGCTTTTTGCGGCGTGAGAGTGGGAATTAGTGGGGCCGGCTGTTGTGTTGGTTCCTTGTGTCTTGTGTCGTGTAGCTTGATGGCAACGTGGAAGGACGCCGGTTTCGTTTCGAGCCTTGCGTGTGGTTGTCGACGTTGACTGGTTGGCGTGTGCCGATGCACGTGCATGTGTGGGTCGCGAGTGCGTTTTTGGCTGGCTGTGTGTGTGTTGGGGGGGAAGGGGGAGGCGGTGTTGAAAGTGCAGTCGTTGCCACGGGCGTCGTCGGGTGGGGCTGGGGCTGTGCGTCGTGGCGGAAAGGTGGTAGGTTGCGGGAAGCGAGCCCGTCGTTGACGGTGTCGCGTGAGTGTTGTGAATCGAGTGGGGCGCGGGGCGCGGGACAGGAGCAGCGTGCCGCTGCGTCGTGGCCGTCAGCAGAGGCTGTGCGTGTGCGTGTCCTTTTTGTGGGCGGTTCGTGCGAGGCGTTTTTTGTTTTTTTGTTTTGTTTTGTGTTGCCCTAGTTGTTAGTTTATTTTGTTTGTTTTTTGGTGTTTGTTTGTTATTTTGAGACGACGACTGGTTGGTGGCGTGCGCGCGAAGTGGCGGTGTGCGCCTCCCGTGTCGTTTTTGTGTGTGTGTGTTTTTTTTTTGTTTTTTTTTTCTTTTGTGTGTTTTTTTTTTGCACTGGGCCCCGGGGGGGGGGGGTGGGTGGGTGCGTGTCGATTGCCGGCTGGCGAAAGGTGCGCCATCGGCGGGGTGGGTCGCCGGCACAAGTAGAGGCGGCGGCGGCGGCGTTGTGTTGTTGTGTGGTGGTTGTTTTGTTCGGCTGTGTCGGCGAGCTGTGTTGCGGTGCGTGTGAATGGTGGTGCAAAAGTGCTGGCGTTGGGGGTGCGACCGCGACGGCGGCGAGCCGCGGGCGCGCATGATAGTGATGTTGTGAACAGCGGCTGTGTACGGTAGTGGTGTTGTTGTAGCACGACGTGCATCCGGGCCGGCGCGGAAAGCGCAGTTGCGGGCGGTTGCCCTGGTGTCGACACGTGGTGCTCTGGGTTGTTGTGTGGTGCCCTTTGGCCGGTGGGGGTGGTTCGCGTGTGTCTCGTTCGCGCTCGGTATCTGGTCGTGGTCGTGCTGCTCCCCGTCTGTCGGCGGTTGTCGACGTCGTCTGTACGTTTTGTTTGTTTGTTTGTTTGTTTGTTTGTTTGTTTGCGGCGTGCCTGCCGACGTCGTCCCGTCGCGACCTTTCAACCGAAAGTGTGGCGCCCGAAGGTGAACGAACGTAGCCTGACCTCGGCGCTTTACGCTGAGCGAACCGAACCTAACCTAACCTAACCTGTGGTGAGGTGAGCTCAGCCTGAGCCCCTAACGTCTACGTAAGGAAAGCTGTCCGGCTCACGCCTCACGTTTTTTGAACGCTTTTTAACCTACGTTTGACGCTTCTTAACCTAGCACTGACCCCTTAACCTAACGTGTAACCTAACCTAACCGAACCTAACCTCTGACGCCTGACGTGTTTGAATGCTTAACCTAAGTTTGACGCTTAACCTAACCCAAGTCCCCTTAACCTAACCCACGTCCACCTAACCTAACCTAACCTAACCTAACCTAACCTAGACGTGTAAACGTAATGTGTAACGCGTAACGTGTAAGGTCGGCTGTCGTGTGTGCTGACGGCAGATTGGGTTGGTCTGTAGATTCGGATTGCGGTTTGCCTCGGTCGAGGGGTTGGGTCGGAAGCGGCGAGGGGCGGCGGCGCCTGTTGCGCAGGCGGCGTCCGTTTGCGGCGGGCAATTGTTGAGAAACGGCTGTGAATGTTGGCGGGCGAGAGGAGGAGGACGGCGCGCGATGTGGCCCGACGGCTGCGGGCCGATCGGGAAACGGCGGGAGGGCGACGGAAGGCGATGGGGCGGCGGAGGCGCGTTTGCACGGCCGTCATCGCCGCACGCCTCGGCTTGTGTGGCTGTGGCGCCGGCCGCGCTGGCCGGGCTGCCGCGGCGACGGTGTGGGAGTTTTGCCGAAGGTTTGGCCATTGTGGCGGGTCGTCGGCTGGGGCTGTGGGGGCGGCATTTGGGCGGGGGCGGCGATTCTCGGCGGGCCGACCCAGGCTGTAGCGCGCGGTAGCTGCAGTTTGGCCGTGGTTTGCGGCGCTGCCGTGGCGACTGGTTGGCGACTGTGGTGTGGCTGTGTGTAGCCCCATCCTCGGTGGTTTGAAAGGCGCGGGCGGTTGTGGCGCAGGTTTGGGGCTGCTCCGCACAGGCTGTCGGACGTTGGGCGGTAGCAAGCGCGGGAGGCGCGGCGCGGCGGCGCGCAGAGTGGCGGCCGCTCTCTCGGCCGTCCGCGCCCGCCCGCGACACTGGCTGGGCCCTTGTGATTCTCTGTGAGATACCTGGGGGTCCAATTAGACAGTAAAATGCTCTTCAAACAGCACGTAGAGGACAAGAAAGCAAGAATAATAAGAGCAATACACGCATTGTACCCACTCCTATCAAGCAAGGAAATGCTCCCGGCCACAAAACTACAAATCTACAAGTCAATAATAGTACCAGCAATGCTCTACGGCTGCTCCTCATGGGGCATAACAAGCAAAACAAACGCCCAAATACTTCAAGTCCTTCAAAACCGCTGCCTAAAACTCATCCTAAACGTGCCACCCTGGACCAGCACGGACGTCATACACGAAGAACTCGACATCCCAAGAATTGAGCAACAAATCAGAGACGCAGCAATGAGACTGGCTGAAAAGGTGGCACTACTCAGGCCTAGACTTGAACAACTAAACGAAATCGCAGCCTATGAACCAGCACCATGGCACAAAGTTCGAGTGCCACTAGCAATAATCCGACAGTAGCATGTAGGATAGATGGAAACATCAAGATCGACAGGCTAAACGATTAGAAAAAACCAGGTAGATGGAAACATCAAGAAACGGCAGGTCTACTCCAGGATGGAAACATCAAGAGAGATAGGAGCAACGATTAGAAAACTCGACAGAGACAGGACTAATTTTTAAGATCTTAAACCAGATTAGAGACACATAGCGATAGTATCAAACAACAAGCACCTATTATAAACCACGGGAAATAAGAACAAATAACTACAGGCAGGGAAAAACAAATCTAAACCAAACAACGAGGCAGCCCCAAAAGCCTCAAAAAGTCCAATAACTGAGGTCCTAAAGAGCCAAAAACGTGCTCAAGGAACCTCTAAAGAGAAGGATGGAGACCCCATTATGAAAATAAATGGTGCCCCCAATCAAAACCCAACCCCGCACACACGAGGGACCAGGCTCCAAACGAGCCAGCACCCTCCGTCGCACAACCCAAAAAAAAAAAAAAAAAAAAAAAAAAAAAAAAAAAAAAAAAAAAAAAAATGTGATTCTCTGCTCTGCTGTGCTGTGCCTGCGTGCCTGCCGTCCCGCTCGCTCTCGCTCTCGCTGTGTGTTACGCGCGTCGTCGAAATGGCAGATCAGGCGGCTACGAACGAGACTGCTGCGGCACCCGCCGCCACCGGCACTACGAAGAAGGCCAAGTCTGCGAAGAAGCCGCGCGCCAAGCCTGCGCACCCGCGCACCTCTGAGATGGTGACGGCCGCCATCAAGAGTCTGAAGGAGCGCGGCGGGTCGTCGCTGCAGGCGATCAAGAAGTACATTGCCGCGCACTACAAGCTGGACGCGGAGAAGCTGGCGCCGTTTATCAAGAAGTACCTCAAGTCGGCCGTCGTGGCGGGCGAGCTGGTGCAGACGAAGGGGAAGGGCGCGTCCGGCTCGTTCAAGCTTGCCGGCGCCGGCGGCGGGGGGGCGGCCGAGGGCGGCAAGGCTCGTGCTGGCGGTGCCAAGAAGAAGCGCGCCGCTCCGGCCAGCAAGGAGAAGAAGGGCGGCCGTGCGGCCGGCGCAAAGAAGGCTGGTGGCGTGAAGGCGGCGACCGGTCGGAAGGCGGGCGCCGCCAAGAAGGCGTCTGCGGCGTCGGCCGCTCCCGCGGGTGCGAAGAAGGCGGCTGCGGCCAAGCCGGCCAAGGCCAAGTCGCCGTCGAAGGCGAAGAAGGCCGCCAAGGTTCCGACGAAGAAGCCGAAGGCGCCGCGCCCGAAGAAGGCGACGACGCCGTCTAAGGCGAAGGCTTCGCCCAAGAAGAAGAAGTAGAGTAGAGGAGAAAGAGATGGGAAAGGAAGGGTTTGGCGCTTGGCTCCGTCGTCCCCACCCCCCGTCGTCGTCTAGTGGCGCGCAAGAGACGCGCGGCCCAAAACGGCCCTTCTCAGGGCCATCAAAGCACGTCGGGGAAGGTTTTGATTGTCGTGTTGCGTTTGGTGTGGGTGTCTGTCTGTATGCCCGTGGGGATGCTGTTTGCGTGCCGTGGTGGTTGGATTGCGGGGGTCGGTGGCGGGTGTGGGCGGCGGTAGCGGTGGTGGTGGTGTTGTTGTTGTTGTTGTTGAGGAGTGTCGCCGTGCTTTTGGCGGCGGCCGACGGTTGGTTTTTCTGTCACGTTGTTTTTGAATACGTTGGTTGGGCTTGCCTGCGTTCAGTTCTTCTCGGATGTCTTGTCTCGTCGTGTCCGGTCTTTGTTTGTTTCTTTGTGTGTGTTATGTTTTGCAACGGGGGGGGGGGGGGCACGTTGAGATGTGGAAGGAGTCGGCGGGGATTTCGGTGGCGTGTAGAGCGCGCCTGCCTGGCCGTTGGTGCGGGTTTTGTTTTCGAAACGAAAGCGGCGGCCGGCCAGCCACCCGTGCGGTGTGACGTCGGCCGTTGGGTATTGTGCGCTTTGAGCGGCCGGGGAGGGATGATGTGCGATTGTTGCGCGCTGCTAGCAGGCAGGCAGGCAGAGTGAGCGGGTGTGGCGGACGGACGGGAAGTGGTGGTTTTTTTTTTGTTTTTTTTGTGTGGTTGTGGGGCGAGAGGCAGGCGACCGACAAAGTTTGCTCGCGACGGAGAGATGTTAGTGGCCCTGAAAAGGGCCGTTTTTGTTTGTGCGGTGCGGTGCCGCGGCGCGGTTTAGGCGCGCTCGCCGCGGATGCGGCGCGCGAGCTGGATGTCCTTGGGCATGATGGTGACGCGCTTGGCGTGGATTGCGCACAGGTTGGTGTCTTCGAAGAGGCCGACGAGGTAGGCCTCGCTGGCCTCCTGCAGGGCCATGACTGCGGAGCTCTGGAAGCGCAGGTCGGTCTTGAAGTCCTGGGCGATCTCGCGCACTAGGCGCTGGAATGGCAGCTTGCGGATGAGCAGCTCTGTGCTCTTCTGGTAGCGCCTGATTTCTCGCAGGGCGACGGTGCCCGGCCTGTAGCGGTGGGGCTTCTTGACGCCTCCGGTGGCGGGCGCGCTCTTCCTCGCCGCCTTGGTGGCGAGCTGTTTGCGCGGCGCCTTTCCGCCGGTGGACTTGCGGGCCGTTTGCTTTGTGCGGGCCATGGCGGTAGCGGTAGCGGTAGCGGAGCGGCGTGCGTGGAGGTTAGGTGCGGCGCGGCGTCCGGTGCTGCCTTGACAACGGGCCCGCGCGCCTCCGTGCTGCGCTTATATGCCCTCGGTTGCGCGTGGTGGGGGGAGGGCGGGCCAGAGTCTATATAGGGGGGCGGCGGGCGCGCTGGGCGCAGACCGTAGCCGACTCGCCAGCCGCTGCAGCTGCTGTTTGTGCACGTTTTGCTTTGCCCGAGGAAGGAAGGATGACAGGCCGCGGCAAGGGAGGAAAGGGGCTCGGCAAGGGTGGCGCCAAGCGGCACCGCAAGGTGTTGCGCGACAACATCCAGGGCATCACGAAGCCCGCCATCCGCCGCCTGGCTCGCAGGGGCGGCGTGAAGCGCATCTCTGGTCTGATCTACGAGGAGACCCGCGGGGTGCTGAAGGTGTTCCTGGAGAACGTGATCCGCGACGCGGTGACGTACACTGAGCACGCCAAGCGCAAGACTGTGACGGCCATGGACGTGGTGTACGCCCTGAAGAGGCAGGGGCGCACCCTGTACGGTTTCGGCGGTTAGGCTGCGTCGCAGCGGGCGCTGGCCTTCCCGCGGCCGTGCTCGTGGGTGGGAGAGACTAGAAAACGGCCCTTTTCAGGGCCACCACACTGTTCGGAAGTTGAAAAGTGCGAAAGAGTCTGTGTTGTTGCTGCGTGTGTTGTTTGTTTGTTTGTTTCTTTCCGTTTGAGCGACGTGATGTGACTGGGAGGGGAGAAGGAAAGGAAACGTGTCATGTGGCTGGCTGTGTGTGTGTGTGAGAGAGAGTGGAGCTGCTTCGTTTGTGTTTGTTATTGTGTGTCTTTGTATCGATCGCGATGGAGATGGCGGGCTGTGTGTTGTTGTGCGAGAGGCGGTGATTATTTGCTTGCTTGCGTGGTTTGGCTCTGTGTGTTTGCGGCGGCGTTGGGGTTTCCGAGGCAAGGCGTGTAGGGCATAGGCGGCCGGATCAGCTGTTTGTTTCGTTCGTGTCGACGGCCGTTGCGCGCGGGAGTGGAGGGCGGTGTGTCGACACGCCTCCCTTTAACAATGGTCATTATTGCTGCCGTTGTCGTTTGGAAGGCGACTGCGACCGTGCAAAAAATGTGTGTGTTGGGCCACACGGGCTGTGTGGACGACAAGATGGCGGACGCGCGCCGCCAGGCGGCGGCTGTGCTGTGAAAGTGCAAAGTTAAAACAAAACAAAACAAGGTGCGGCGAGGACGACTGAAATTTTGCTTTGGACGTAGGTTTGTGTGGTGGCCCTGAAAAGGGCCGATTGTTGTGGGCCGAGCCGAGCCGGCAAAGCGCGTTGCGTGCAGGGGAGCACGCGGCGCTGCGATTGCCTGGCCTCCTTTAGGCCTTCTTCTCGGTCTTCTTTGGCAGCAGGACGGCCTGGATGTTGGGCAGGACACCACCCTGTGCGATGGTGACGCCCGACAGGAGCTTGTTGAGCTCCTCGTCGTTGCGGATGGCAAGCTGCAGGTGGCGCGGGATGATGCGCGTCTTCTTGTTGTCGCGGGCCGCGTTTCCGGCCAGCTCGAGCACCTCAGCCGCGAGGTACTCCATGACGGCGGCGAGGTAGACGGGCGCCCCGGCGCCGACGCGCTCTGCGTAGTTTCCCTTGCGCAGGAGGCGGTGGATTCTGCCGACCGGGAACTGGAGCCCAGCCCTGCTTGAGCGGGACTTTGACTTGCCCTTGACTTTGCCTCCCTTTCCGCGTCCGGACATGGCGATGGGCTAGCGACGGTGCACACGAAACGGAAACGAAAACGACCGGTGCGAGCGGCAGCGAGTCGAGCAGCGGAGTGCGTGCCGGCGCAGCCTGCTGCTGCTCCTTTTCTGACTTCCTCACTGTGAGGAGGTTCAGGTGGAAGTCTGTGGCCTGTTGGCCTTTACTCCCCTGGGATGATTGATGAGTCTTCTTTCTTGACTTGTAGGTTGTTCTGTACTGGCAAGGAGTGCCGATAACCTATTTTCTGTATTTGTCGGTGTGACGACTTTTCTTTTTCTTCTTGGCTGTTGTTGAGGGCCCTTCCTCGGTTGGGATGTTGTGCAAAATGCATCCCGCTTTATCATACTCCCCGTTGACGAGAGCGATGATGATACAGCGCATCTGCGCATCTGTGAAGATAGGGTAGGAGTCAATCAGATTGAACTCCTCCCTAGAAAGACCCAGAAGGCCTTCAGGATACCCGAGTGGGCGATGCGGGAGTTGTGGTTTAGGATGGTTAGGAGGAACGAAGGGATAAGGGTTGTCGTGGTGGGGGTAAGTACCGTCGCGAAGCGATGCAGCGATCTTCTGCGTCACAGCGCTTGCGCTGTACATGTCCGGAAGCGGGAGGAATGGGACTTCTTCCCACTCGTCTTCGTGCGCTGCTGCCTCGGTGTCCGTCTTGGGCTCCCCTTCGGCAGGCACGTCGGTCTGCGTGGCCACCGTCGCAAACTTCTTCTCACGTGGAGGAGTCGTCTGGCTGGCGGTGTCGACCGCTGTGGCGGAAGCTGCCTTGGCTGAGCGAAGCTCCTGCGTCAGCTCAGCAATCTGACGCCGAGCCTCGCCCAGTTCCGCCAGCATGGCCGCCCTCTCTTCCGCCATGGCGGATTTGAAGGCGGACATGGCTTCTTCTACGGCGTCGTTGAGGCGCCTGGTGATGACGTCTTCTGATCGAGTGACCACCTCTTCGCGTGTGGTGGTCACTTGCTTCTGCGTCTTCTCTGGTCCGCGCCAATTTCTCCTGTAAGCGCAGGAACGGGCGTTAGCCGCGTGTGCGCCACCGCAGTTGGCGCATGTGCAGGGGGCGTCCTTCGGCTTCTTGCAGTCGCGTGTGTCGTGTGCTTGCGCACACTTCAAACACGCGACTGCTCCGCTGCAGTGCTTGGCGACGTGGCCAAGCTTTTGGCAGCGAAAGCACTGCGGTGTAGACTTCTTCTTCTTCTTCCCGGCTGGTCCTGCTAACGTGAGCAGCAACTCAGCCAAGGCAGCAGCTTTGCGTCCACTTCCGCGTCCCGACATCACGATAAGCAACAGCGACAACGAACTAACGTGTACTCTCCGCGGCGTGAGCGGGAATGCCGGCGCAGCCGGGGTGGGGGTGCTTTATGGGCTCGGGTGCGGCGGCCGGTTGCGCGCGCGCCCCATTGGTCGGCGGCCGCAACAGGGCGAGCTGGTAAAGGTGCGGCGGCGGCTGGCGGCGGGTGCCACTGTGTGGGGAGACGCTGACTAGAGCGGAGCGCTTGCTACTGGTGTTGCTGCTGCCGTACGTTCGTTCGAGATGCCGCCCAAGACTAGCGGGAAGGCCGCCAAGAAGGCTGGCAAGGCGCAGAAGAACATTTCGAAGGGCGACAAGAAGAAGAAGCGCAAGAGGAAGGAGAGCTATGCCATCTACATCTACAAGGTGCTGAAGCAGGTGCACCCTGACACGGGCATCTCGTCGAAGGCGATGAGCATCATGAACAGCTTCGTGAACGACATTTTCGAGCGCATTGCGGCCGAGGCTTCTCGCCTGGCGCACTACAACAAGCGCTCGACCATCACGTCCCGCGAGATCCAGACCGCTGTGCGGCTGTTGCTGCCTGGCGAGCTGGCCAAGCACGCCGTGAGCGAGGGCACGAAGGCGGTGACCAAGTACACGAGCTCCAAGTAAGGAGGTGGCTCTGGAATGGAAGGAAGGATGGAGAAGGCTCCTCCGTTGCGAGAGCGGCAAAACGGCCCTTTTCAGGGCCACCAACGTGCCTTTGCGGGAAGGGCGGAATTGTTGTTGTTGTTTTGTGGACGGCTGTGATGTGTGCATTTTGATTGTGGGTGGGGGGGTCCGCGTCAAAGCGTTGTTGCGGGGTACGGCCACGAGGTTGGTCGCCGTGGCGTGGAATGGTGGCACGCCTCGTTGGCGTTGTGTCACCGTAACGACGGCCGTCTGCGGGTTTGGTTTGCACATGACACATGGCGAGGGTGAGATGTGAAATGTTTTGCCGCCCACTATTCCCTTTGCTGTACGCCGAGTTGACAATGGTGCGACGTAACTGCAGCGTGGAGGTGTGTGGAGTGACGTTGAAATGAACGTGCCATTAAGACGCATTGTTGTTGTATTGTACTGTACGTGTACGGCGACACGCACGACGATGTACCATTCGACTCTGATTTTTGATAGCCGTGTCTGACTGATTGCGTACGACGCACGCACACCGATGTCGTCATTCGAGATGCACGCGTGTCCAGTGCAGTACAGTAAGCGCGACGCTAGACGGCGGCGGCGGCGGCGGTCGTTTTTGGCGAATGTCTGTACACGTGTTTGTCTGTGTCCATCCGGTATGTATTTGTTTGTTTGACATAGTTTTGTGTGTCGGTGACGTGGTCCGATCCGTCGCCCCCTGAGTAACTGTCGATCGGCGCGATAGACCGGCGTCACGCAACTGAACCGAAGTCTTGGGCACACCCGTCATACTGTTGTACACCGTCGCGCCGAGAACGGTAACGAAAGGTTGACTTTGATCGGTCGAATGTCTGGGCAGAACGTGAGGAATGAGGCAAGAGTGCAGGAGGAACGGACAGAGGGGGGGCAAAAGAGAGAGGAAGGGAAAAAGGGAGGAACGCATTCGTAGAGCAACGGAACGGTCCCGTGTCGGAGGCGTATTGGAGCCGCACTGAAATGCGTTTAACGGCGGCGCGGCTGCAAGTGTCTGCCGTGGTGAACGTTACCTTTGACGGCTGCATTGGGCTTTTGCCTTTGCTTTTTGCTTTCGCTTTCCCGGATGTACGTAACGTTTGTTGATATGGTTCTGAGGAAGAGTGTATGACAGTGCCGTGCCGTCCATGTTCGTGTGCCCTCCCATTGTGTGTATGCTATTGTCTGTGTACTTGAATGATGTATGTAGGTGTTTAGTGGACATGTTTTACCAGTGGGGGGGAAATGGATCGTCGATAGTTGCCGTCACTCTGTCACGGTCGAGATGACGCACCCTCCCTACAGAAAGGTGTCGAGAAAGTGTGTGTGTGTGTGTGTGTGTGTGTGTGTGTGTGTGTTTAGCGAATTGCGTCCGTGAATTGGCAGTGTTTGGAGGTGGGCGTGCCCTGCATGTGGCCCGGAAGGCTGTTCGTTTGGCGGTAGTGTTGTGTGGACAGGGGAGGGGCATGCGTAACGCTGCTGGCATGGCATTCGGGAGATGGGAGGGGGCGAACGAGGAGCGGCGGCCAAAAGACGGGACGGGGAGGGGCGCGGTGTGGGTGGCTTGCGCCTGTGCTCGGCGTTGTGGTTTGTGCAAAAGAGGAGGAGAAAAACAATGAGGTGCCAGGGAGGGGAGCGTTGTTGTGTTGTGGTTGTCGTGGTGTAGCCGCAGACGCGGCTGTCAGTGAACGTGGCGAGACGGACGGATGCGCGGAGGGGCGGGGGCGGGGGCGGCGCATTTCGCCGGTGCCGTGCCATGCCTGAAAGCCGCGTGGTCGCTGTGTTGTTGGTGGCGTGGGGGCGAGGAGAGTACCGTACGGGTGTGCTTGTGCGCCGGAAATGGCACACTGCGCCTGCCCGTCTTGGAGGCTGATGGCTGTGGTGTGGAAATGGGGCGCGGTGATGTTGAAGCAGTTGAAGAACAGAAAAAGAAACCAAAAACGTAAGGGGGAGGCCATGGCGTGATGCGGCGGCGGTGGTGAGAGCGGGAAAAACAAAACAAAACAAAACAACAAAAAAAGAAGGGAAAACAACAAGAAACAAAAAAAAGAAAACAAAAAGTCTATCAAGATTAAAATGTAAATGGAAATGGACCCAGGTATAACCTCCCCGCACAAATAGCAGAGAGTCCGATGATAATAAAAATGTGCCAGAATGTTAACGTCCCTACAAAACAAACCCAACGATAAGTAACAGTGCAACAGACATAATGAAACCTGATACATTGTATGAGGGCAGCAGCGTTGACCTTTGGCCCTGTATTCAGAATAAAAAGAGCCAAAGATCGTTACCCCAATGAAAAAAGACACACACACAAAAAAGTGCATTTATATCTGCTCCTCAATTGTAGATACCCCTTACACAGCTGTGTGCAATGAATGAGTGCTGGCTGGTAATTAATTGCACTCCTTGGAGGGAAATGCCATAGGAAGTAGTCTTTAAAAAGTGAATGTTTTTCTTTAAAAAAAAAAAAAAAAAAAAAAAAGTTACTTGAGAAAAAACGTAATATTGGGGCATTTGTTGTTGAACAAAATAAGTACAATTAACATACGTTATCAGATTTGCGCAATGCAGCTTCACACTACCTTGTTATTATAACACAATATACTGTACATCGTCCCGAACCGTGACCAGAGTCGCGAGACGAGCAGAGCACGCCGCCGACGCCCGCTCAGTACAACCGTCCACCCGCTACTACTGTCGACTGACTACTACCTCTGCCGACTCGCGCTACAATATATATAACAACTGTTCCTGGCGACTCGCTGCGTGCCACTACTGTCGTCTGGCTCGGTCCAAGCGCCGACTAGCAACGATAAATAACTCTCTGGTCAGACAGAGATGCTGTCATGCCTCGCCATCGCTCTGGTAATGAATACATACGTGTTGCAGCGTGCGCACCACCGGAACACGCAGTGGCGGAGCCAAAGACTGTGTTGTCGAGGTCGAGTGCGTGCGGGAAGAGAGGCAGCGTCGGCACGGAGATGCAAGCGAGCGAGACGCACGGGGGCTGCGGCGTGGCGCGTTTGCGGTTGGCGCCTTTGGTGGCAACGGCCGGGACAAGCAGCGGTGTATGGTGTGGTGCGGGGCGGACAGGGGCGGCGGTGGACGGGGAGGAGGAGGCGGCGCGACGACGGCATGGGGGCGAAAACGGGACGGGGGACGGGGGACGGCGGATGTTGAGAGGCGTCACGCGCGGACAGGACACAGACACACAGATTGGAAGGGAGGGTGCGCGGTAGTAGTTGGGAATGTGCGTACCGTGCGGGATGGGAGTGGGCGAGGAACACGGTCGTGGCCCCTGTTTTGGGTGCGTGTGATGACGTCGGTGTGTTGTGGGAAGGGAAGGGAGAGTAATAGGCTGTGGCGGCGGCGCGTAATGGGCGTAGGCCGAAAAGAGAAAGGAACGTGGGCAGTGTGTTGGCAAGCGTCGGTTCGACTGCGACGTTGATGGGCAGGGCAGGGCAAGGTTAATGGTGGTAGGAGTAGGCGTGTGGGCGCAAAAATCCGCTGCTGCAGGCGGTGCCGTAACCGCCATGGCGGGAAGGAGAGACGGCCCTAAGAAAGAAAGAAAGAAAGAAAAGAAAGAAAGAAAGAAACAAATAAGAAAAAAAAAAGGAGGGGGGGGCGAAAGTGGAGAGGCGGTGGTGTGAGAAGGGCGGGGGCGGAAGGAAGGACAAGAGGCGAGGCGACGGCTTGCTTTGTGTATCGGTCGGTCTGGCTATGCTTCGTTTTCTGCAGCAGGGTCGGTGCGCGGCAGTGGGAACGCCTGGCGGCTGGACTGGACGGCCAGCAATGCGGTTGGATGGGCGGCCACAGCACCGCACCTGTGCCCGAGGAGGAGACGCTGGCGGCGGGCCCTGAGGTGAGGCCGGCTGGGGCTGTGGATGTGTAGGTGTGCGCCGCTGCAGCAACAACGAGTAAAACGCGAGAAGAAGGGATGGCGGTAGAGAGAAAAAGGTCGGCACGGCCATTGCGCGATGTGGCGTGTTGTGACGGGGTTTGCTCACTTGCCCCGTTGTGTTGATGCGCAGGCAGACGCGTACAGGGAGACGAGCCCGGTCTGCAGCAGGGTGTGGCCGTGCCGAGTGCAGAGCAGCGGCGGCTCGGTTCGGTTCGGCCCGGCCCGGCGGGCCGCGCTGTTGTCGCGGACGTGAGCGCCCCCTGGCGGGTGGCCGGAGGCGGCGCGGCGTGTTGGACGTGTGGCTGGTGGCAGTGCACAATTTGCGAGTGGCTGGCGGTGTGGTGTGGCGGTTGGCGCGTCGGGCGGCGGAGAGAGAGAGAGAGAGAGAGAGAGAGAGAGAGGAGAGGTATGTGTTGCGGGCGCCCTTTGCTGCGCTGCGTCGTTGCGTGTGCCGTACAGGGCGGGCGCTTGTCGACTGTGTGGGCGGTGTGGTGAATTGGCGGCGTTGTGCCGCGTGTGCCCGGCCGAAGGCGTCGGGAAAAACAGAAGGAAAGGAGAGAGTGTGAGTGGGTCCGGTGTGCGTAGGCCCGTGATGTCGCGTCACGCCGTGTCATGTTTGTGAAACGGCTGCCGGGAGGTGTGGTAGCGAGCCGGTCGGTGTCAGTGCGAAGGGGAATGTGCGTGCGTTTGGCGGTTTCGGTGTGCTTTTTGCGGCGTGAGAGTGGGAATTAGTGGGGCCGGCTGTTGTGTTGGTTCCTTGTGTCTTGTGTCGTGTAGCTTGATGGCAACGTGGAAGGACGCCGGTTTCGTTTCGAGCCTTGCGTGTGGTTGTCGACGTTGACTGGTTGGCGTGTGCCGATGCACGTGCATGTGTGGGTCGCGAGTGCGTTTTTGGCTGGCTGTGTGTGTGTTGGGGGGGAAGGGGGAGGCGGTGTTGAAAGTGCAGTCGTTGCCACGGGCGTCGTCGGGTGGGGCTGGGGCTGTGCGTCGTGGCGGAAAGGTGGTAGGTTGCGGGAAGCGAGCCCGTCGTTGACGGTGTCGCGTGAGTGTTGTGAATCGAGTGGGGCGCGGGGCGCGGGACAGGAGCAGCGTGCCGCTGCGTCGTGGCCGTCAGCAGAGGCTGTGCGTGTGCGTGTCCTTTTTGTGGGCGGTTCGTGCGAGGCGTTTTTTGTTTTTTTGTTTTGTTTTGTGTTGCCCTAGTTGTTAGTTTATTTTGTTTGTTTTTTGGTGTTTGTTTGTTATTTTGAGACGACGACTGGTTGGTGGCGTGCGCGCGAAGTGGCGGTGTGCGCCTCCCGTGTCGTTTTTGTGTGTGTGTGTTTTTTTTTTGTTTTTTTTTTCTTTTGTGTGTTTTTTTTTTGCACTGGGCCCCGGGGGGGGGGGGTGGGTGGGTGCGTGTCGATTGCCGGCTGGCGAAAGGTGCGCCATCGGCGGGGTGGGTCGCCGGCACAAGTAGAGGCGGCGGCGGCGGCGTTGTGTTGTTGTGTGGTGGTTGTTTTGTTCGGCTGTGTCGGCGAGCTGTGTTGCGGTGCGTGTGAATGGTGGTGCAAAAGTGCTGGCGTTGGGGGTGCGACCGCGACGGCGGCGAGCCGCGGGCGCGCATGATAGTGATGTTGTGAACAGCGGCTGTGTACGGTAGTGGTGTTGTTGTAGCACGACGTGCATCCGGGCCGGCGCGGAAAGCGCAGTTGCGGGCGGTTGCCCTGGTGTCGACACGTGGTGCTCTGGGTTGTTGTGTGGTGCCCTTTGGCCGGTGGGGGTGGTTCGCGTGTGTCTCGTTCGCGCTCGGTATCTGGTCGTGGTCGTGCTGCTCCCCGTCTGTCGGCGGTTGTCGACGTCGTCTGTACGTTTTGTTTGTTTGTTTGTTTGTTTGTTTGTTTGTTTGCGGCGTGCCTGCCGACGTCGTCCCGTCGCGACCTTTCAACCGAAAGTGTGGCGCCCGAAGGTGAACGAACGTAGCCTGACCTCGGCGCTTTACGCTGAGCGAACCGAACCTAACCTAACCTAACCTGTGGTGAGGTGAGCTCAGCCTGAGCCCCTAACGTCTACGTAAGGAAAGCTGTCCGGCTCACGCCTCACGTTTTTTGAACGCTTTTTAACCTACGTTTGACGCTTCTTAACCTAGCACTGACCCCTTAACCTAACGTGTAACCTAACCTAACCGAACCTAACCTCTGACGCCTGACGTGTTTGAATGCTTAACCTAAGTTTGACGCTTAACCTAACCCAAGTCCCCTTAACCTAACCCACGTCCACCTAACCTAACCTAACCTAACCTAACCTAACCTAGACGTGTAAACGTAATGTGTAACGCGTAACGTGTAAGGTCGGCTGTCGTGTGTGCTGACGGCAGATTGGGTTGGTCTGTAGATTCGGATTGCGGTTTGCCTCGGTCGAGGGGTTGGGTCGGAAGCGGCGAGGGGCGGCGGCGCCTGTTGCGCAGGCGGCGTCCGTTTGCGGCGGGCAATTGTTGAGAAACGGCTGTGAATGTTGGCGGGCGAGAGGAGGAGGACGGCGCGCGATGTGGCCCGACGGCTGCGGGCCGATCGGGAAACGGCGGGAGGGCGACGGAAGGCGATGGGGCGGCGGAGGCGCGTTTGCACGGCCGTCATCGCCGCACGCCTCGGCTTGTGTGGCTGTGGCGCCGGCCGCGCTGGCCGGGCTGCCGCGGCGACGGTGTGGGAGTTTTGCCGAAGGTTTGGCCATTGTGGCGGGTCGTCGGCTGGGGCTGTGGGGGCGGCATTTGGGCGGGGGCGGCGATTCTCGGCGGGCCGACCCAGGCTGTAGCGCGCGGTAGCTGCAGTTTGGCCGTGGTTTGCGGCGCTGCCGTGGCGACTGGTTGGCGACTGTGGTGTGGCTGTGTGTAGCCCCATCCTCGGTGGTTTGAAAGGCGCGGGCGGTTGTGGCGCAGGTTTGGGGCTGCTCCGCACAGGCTGTCGGACGTTGGGCGGTAGCAAGCGCGGGAGGCGCGGCGCGGCGGCGCGCAGAGTGGCGGCCGCTCTCTCGGCCGTCCGCGCAAGTTGCTGGCTCTCCCCGGAAAAATCATACTGGGGGGAGACTTCAACGCGAAGCATGCGGTCTGGAACAGCAGGACGACCAACACAAGCGGGCGGCGCTTACTCCATGTCGCGGAACGCCACGAAGCTGTCGTCATCGGTCCTCATGAACCGACAATATATCCACGGAACCGGGGCCACCCGGATATCCTGGATATCATGATCATCAAGGGCGCTCGCCTGCACGTCACGGCCGGTACGCGGCCAAAGATGTCCTCCGACCACGTACCGGTCATATTTGACCTCGACGCCGACGCTCTCCCAAGACAGCGGAGAGGGCTCGACATACGAGACATCAGCTGGGACGAGTTCCGCAACGCCGTCGCCGATTCCCTTGAGGCCACACCGGACGCGGCGGAACACGGAGCAGACGCAGCACTTCAACACATCAGGCAGTCGATAGTTGACGCCGCGGCAGCGGCCACGCCTGTCAGAGACGACGCCAACATCGACTGCCGGCCACACCCTCTGCCACGACACATCCGGGAGGCTATAGCGCAAAAGAACCGCCTACAGCGCGAGTGGCAGAGGACAAGAAATCGAGCCACAAAGCGCGAATTAAATAGATTGTGCCGGCATATCAAGGCCGATGTAGACACGCACCGCAATCAGGAGTGGGCGCGCAAGGTGGAGCAACTAAACATCGATGACGGCTCGGCGTGGAAAGCCGTAAAAGGCTACCTGCGCCGTATGCAACGGATTCCGCCGCTGCAAGTGGGAGCCGAATTCGTGAGCGAGCCGAACGCGAAGGCAGAAGCCCTAGCGGACGCGTTCGCCGCGAATTTCACTCCGGTCGACGACCCGATAGACGCCGCCCACATCCAGATGGTAGAAGAACGCCTCCCCGTCTTCCTCGATGCGGAGTATGACGAGGTAGAAGACGCCATTCCGCCTATCTCAGCCGACGAAGTCAAGCTGCAACTTCGCCACCTAAATGCTAAAAAAGCAGGTGGACCAGATGACGTAACGAACATAATGCTGAAGCAGCTACCAGACACGGCAGCCGACGTCCTCGCGTCAACCTTCAACCAGGTGCTGCTCAGCAAACAGTTCCCGTCGTGCTGGAAGCATGCTGAAATAGTAGCCCTCCCCAAGCCAGGGAAGGACATTCGAAGGGCGAAAAACTACAGGCCAATCAGCCTGCTTCCAGCACTTTCGAAAATATTCGAACGCCTGTATCTGGTCCGCCTGCGGGCGATCATCGAGGCAGAACAACTCCTACCAAACGAACAGTTTGGCTTCAGGAGTCAACACGCCACGACACACCAGCTGCTGCGCCTAACAGAGGAGGCGTTCGGTGCCATCGACCGACGCGAGTATTTCGGCGCTCTCCTGCTCGACGTGTCGCGTGCCTTCGACTCCGTGTGGCATCGGGGCCTCCTGTTCAAACTATTTGACCTGGGCGTCCCGGTGTCACACGTGAAGCTCTTACAGAGCTACCTCGAGGGCAGAACGTTCCACGTCAGAGCAGACAGTGGAATCTCCACGGAGCGTCGTATACTCGCGGGTGTACCACAAGGCTCGGTCGTTGGGCCGACGCTCTACTCTCTGTACACGGCCGACCCACCGCGCACAGCCCACGTCAACCTGGCGCTGTATGCGGACGACACGGCCGTGTACAGCCGCAGCAGATGCGTCGAGGCGTTGCAGCGGAAACTTCAGACGGCCACCGACGCCCTCACTGACTGGGCGAAAAAATGGCGCCTGGCTTACAATGGGGAGAAATCCCAGGCCATCGTCATTGCGACGAGACACGTCAAGGACGACGCGCCCACAGTCTCGGTCCGAGGCGTCCCGGTCCCGTGGAACGGTACTGCGAAGTACCTGGGCGTCACACTGGACCGGCACCTCACCTGGAGGCCACACGTGGAGAGCATCAGGGGCAAAGCACTGGGTAGACTAAGACTCCTCTACCCACTGCTAAACCCCACTACGACGCTGCCTACCTGCGTCGGCCTCACGCTATATAAGTCCGTAATTCGACCTCTCCTCGAATACGCGGCGGTAGTGTGGGGCAACACGGCGCAAACTAACCTGGAGCGGCTGCAAAAACTGCAGAACAGGGCTCTCAGGTTAGCTCTTCACCTCCCAAGGGACTTCCCGACGGAGGACACTCACGTGGTCGCAGATATCGAACCGCTACGCAGGCGGTTCGAAGAAGCGGCCACAAACTTCTACAACAAAGCGGGTACATCCACCAACCCGCTGATAAGGAATCTGGGACAACGTCCACACTGGCGACGCACACTCCGCTGGCCGGACCTGCTGAGACGGCCAGCAGACGTTGCCGCCCTACCAGATTAGAAGACATTGCTACGTAACAAGTAGCGCCTAGCCACATCTGCTGCGGAAAAAAAAAAAAAAAAAAAAAAAAAAAAAAAAAAAAAAAAAAAAACCGCAGCAAGCATCAATTATCAAATTGCCCACGAAGCAGGGCAGCATAGACACCCAAAAGCTTCTCTCTAAGAAAAACCTGGAAGGACACTGATGTCCCACTTGTTGAAGGAAGGGTAGAGCGATTCTACCAGAACTTCACCCACACACCAGTAGTGTCAACCTGAGGACACTACACCATGATGCGACAGCCGATTCTCTGCTCTGCTGTGCTGTGCCTGCGTGCCTGCCGTCCCGCTCGCTCTCGCTCTCGCTGTGTGTTACGCGCGTCGTCGAAATGGCAGATCAGGCGGCTACGAACGAGACTGCTGCGGCACCCGCCGCCACCGGCACTACGAAGAAGGCCAAGTCTGCGAAGAAGCCGCGCGCCAAGCCTGCGCACCCGCGCACCTCTGAGATGGTGACGGCCGCCATCAAGAGTCTGAAGGAGCGCGGCGGGTCGTCGCTGCAGGCGATCAAGAAGTACATTGCCGCGCACTACAAGCTGGACGCGGAGAAGCTGGCGCCGTTTATCAAGAAGTACCTCAAGTCGGCCGTCGTGGCGGGCGAGCTGGTGCAGACGAAGGGGAAGGGCGCGTCCGGCTCGTTCAAGCTTGCCGGCGCCGGCGGCGGGGGGGCGGCCGAGGGCGGCAAGGCTCGTGCTGGCGGTGCCAAGAAGAAGCGCGCCGCTCCGGCCAGCAAGGAGAAGAAGGGCGGCCGTGCGGCCGGCGCAAAGAAGGCTGGTGGCGTGAAGGCGGCGACCGGTCGGAAGGCGGGCGCCGCCAAGAAGGCGTCTGCGGCGTCGGCCGCTCCCGCGGGTGCGAAGAAGGCGGCTGCGGCCAAGCCGGCCAAGGCCAAGTCGCCGTCGAAGGCGAAGAAGGCCGCCAAGGTTCCGACGAAGAAGCCGAAGGCGCCGCGCCCGAAGAAGGCGACGACGCCGTCTAAGGCGAAGGCTTCGCCCAAGAAGAAGAAGTAGAGTAGAGGAGAAAGAGATGGGAAAGGAAGGGTTTGGCGCTTGGCTCCGTCGTCCCCACCCCCCGTCGTCGTCTAGTGGCGCGCAAGAGACGCGCGGCCCAAAACGGCCCTTCTCAGGGCCATCAAAGCACGTCGGGGAAGGTTTTGATTGTCGTGTTGCGTTTGGTGTGGGTGTCTGTCTGTATGCCCGTGGGGATGCTGTTTGCGTGCCGTGGTGGTTGGATTGCGGGGGTCGGTGGCGGGTGTGGGCGGCGGTAGCGGTGGTGGTGGTGTTGTTGTTGTTGTTGTTGAGGAGTGTCGCCGTGCTTTTGGCGGCGGCCGACGGTTGGTTTTTCTGTCACGTTGTTTTTGAATACGTTGGTTGGGCTTGCCTGCGTTCAGTTCTTCTCGGATGTCTTGTCTCGTCGTGTCCGGTCTTTGTTTGTTTCTTTGTGTGTGTTATGTTTTGCAACGGGGGGGGGGGGGCACGTTGAGATGTGGAAGGAGTCGGCGGGGATTTCGGTGGCGTGTAGAGCGCGCCTGCCTGGCCGTTGGTGCGGGTTTTGTTTTCGAAACGAAAGCGGCGGCCGGCCAGCCACCCGTGCGGTGTGACGTCGGCCGTTGGGTATTGTGCGCTTTGAGCGGCCGGGGAGGGATGATGTGCGATTGTTGCGCGCTGCTAGCAGGCAGGCAGGCAGAGTGAGCGGGTGTGGCGGACGGACGGGAAGTGGTGGTTTTTTTTTTGTTTTTTTTTGTGTGGTTGTGGGGCGAGAGGCAGGCGACCGACAAAGTTTGCTCGCGACGGAGAGATGTTAGTGGCCCTGAAAAGGGCCGTTTTTGTTTGTGCGGTGCGGTGCCGCGGCGCGGTTTAGGCGCGCTCGCCGCGGATGCGGCGCGCGAGCTGGATGTCCTTGGGCATGATGGTGACGCGCTTGGCGTGGATTGCGCACAGGTTGGTGTCTTCGAAGAGGCCGACGAGGTAGGCCTCGCTGGCCTCCTGCAGGGCCATGACTGCGGAGCTCTGGAAGCGCAGGTCGGTCTTGAAGTCCTGGGCGATCTCGCGCACTAGGCGCTGGAATGGCAGCTTGCGGATGAGCAGCTCTGTGCTCTTCTGGTAGCGCCTGATTTCTCGCAGGGCGACGGTGCCCGGCCTGTAGCGGTGGGGCTTCTTGACGCCTCCGGTGGCGGGCGCGCTCTTCCTCGCCGCCTTGGTGGCGAGCTGTTTGCGCGGCGCCTTTCCGCCGGTGGACTTGCGGGCCGTTTGCTTTGTGCGGGCCATGGCGGTAGCGGTAGCGGTAGCGGAGCGGCGTGCGTGGAGGTTAGGTGCGGCGCGGCGTCCGGTGCTGCCTTGACAACGGGCCCGCGCGCCTCCGTGCTGCGCTTATATGCCCTCGGTTGCGCGTGGTGGGGGGAGGGCGGGCCAGAGTCTATATAGGGGGGCGGCGGGCGCGCTGGGCGCAGACCGTAGCCGACTCGCCAGCCGCTGCAGCTGCTGTTTGTGCACGTTTTGCTTTGCCCGAGGAAGGAAGGATGACAGGCCGCGGCAAGGGAGGAAAGGGGCTCGGCAAGGGTGGCGCCAAGCGGCACCGCAAGGTGTTGCGCGACAACATCCAGGGCATCACGAAGCCCGCCATCCGCCGCCTGG
The DNA here is from genome assembly GCF_023864345.2 of Schistocerca serialis cubense. Classification (NCBI taxonomy): domain Eukaryota; kingdom Metazoa; phylum Arthropoda; class Insecta; order Orthoptera; family Acrididae; genus Schistocerca; species Schistocerca serialis. The sequence goes on along the minus strand of NW_026048346.1, from coordinate 22,531 downwards.
CTCGCAGGGGCGGCGTGAAGCGCATCTCTGGTCTGATCTACGAGGAGACCCGCGGGGTGCTGAAGGTGTTCCTGGAGAACGTGATCCGCGACGCGGTGACGTACACTGAGCACGCCAAGCGCAAGACTGTGACGGCCATGGACGTGGTGTACGCCCTGAAGAGGCAGGGGCGCACCCTGTACGGTTTCGGCGGTTAGGCTGCGTCGCAGCGGGCGCTGGCCTTCCCGCGGCCGTGCTCGTGGGTGGGAGAGACTAGAAAACGGCCCTTTTCAGGGCCACCACACTGTTCGGAAGTTGAAAAGTGCGAAAGAGTCTGTGTTGTTGCTGCGTGTGTTGTTTGTTTGTTTGTTTCTTTCCGTTTGAGCGACGTGATGTGACTGGGAGGGGAGAAGGAAAGGAAACGTGTCATGTGGCTGGCTGTGTGTGTGTGTGAGAGAGAGTGGAGCTGCTTCGTTTGTGTTTGTTATTGTGTGTCTTTGTATCGATCGCGATGGAGATGGCGGGCTGTGTGTTGTTGTGCGAGAGGCGGTGATTATTTGCTTGCTTGCGTGGTTTGGCTCTGTGTGTTTGCGGCGGCGTTGGGGTTTCCGAGGCAAGGCGTGTAGGGCATAGGCGGCCGGATCAGCTGTTTGTTTCGTTCGTGTCGACGGCCGTTGCGCGCGGGAGTGGAGGGCGGTGTGTCGACACGCCTCCCTTTAACAATGGTCATTATTGCTGCCGTTGTCGTTTGGAAGGCGACTGCGACCGTGCAAAAAATGTGTGTGTTGGGCCACACGGGCTGTGTGGACGACAAGATGGCGGACGCGCGCCGCCAGGCGGCGGCTGTGCTGTGAAAGTGCAAAGTTAAAACAAAACAAAACAAGGTGCGGCGAGGACGACTGAAATTTTGCTTTGGACGTAGGTTTGTGTGGTGGCCCTGAAAAGGGCCGATTGTTGTGGGCCGAGCCGAGCCGGCAAAGCGCGTTGCGTGCAGGGGAGCACGCGGCGCTGCGATTGCCTGGCCTCCTTTAGGCCTTCTTCTCGGTCTTCTTTGGCAGCAGGACGGCCTGGATGTTGGGCAGGACACCACCCTGTGCGATGGTGACGCCCGACAGGAGCTTGTTGAGCTCCTCGTCGTTGCGGATGGCAAGCTGCAGGTGGCGCGGGATGATGCGCGTCTTCTTGTTGTCGCGGGCCGCGTTTCCGGCCAGCTCGAGCACCTCAGCCGCGAGGTACTCCATGACGGCGGCGAGGTAGACGGGCGCCCCGGCGCCGACGCGCTCTGCGTAGTTTCCCTTGCGCAGGAGGCGGTGGATTCTGCCGACCGGGAACTGGAGCCCAGCCCTGCTTGAGCGGGACTTTGACTTGCCCTTGACTTTGCCTCCCTTTCCGCGTCCGGACATGGCGATGGGCTAGCGACGGTGCACACGAAACGGAAACGAAAACGACCGGTGCGAGCGGCAGCGAGTCGAGCAGCGGAGTGCGTGCCGGCGCAGCCGGGGTGGGGGTGCTTTATGGGCTCGGGTGCGGCGGCCGGTTGCGCGCGCGCCCCATTGGTCGGCGGCCGCAACAGGGCGAGCTGGTAAAGGTGCGGCGGCGGCTGGCGGCGGGTGCCACTGTGTGGGGAGACGCTGACTAGAGCGGAGCGCTTGCTACTGGTGTTGCTGCTGCCGTACGTTCGTTCGAGATGCCGCCCAAGACTAGCGGGAAGGCCGCCAAGAAGGCTGGCAAGGCGCAGAAGAACATTTCGAAGGGCGACAAGAAGAAGAAGCGCAAGAGGAAGGAGAGCTATGCCATCTACATCTACAAGGTGCTGAAGCAGGTGCACCCTGACACGGGCATCTCGTCGAAGGCGATGAGCATCATGAACAGCTTCGTGAACGACATTTTCGAGCGCATTGCGGCCGAGGCTTCTCGCCTGGCGCACTACAACAAGCGCTCGACCATCACGTCCCGCGAGATCCAGACCGCTGTGCGGCTGTTGCTGCCTGGCGAGCTGGCCAAGCACGCCGTGAGCGAGGGCACGAAGGCGGTGACCAAGTACACGAGCTCCAAGTAAGGAGGTGGCTCTGGAATGGAAGGAAGGATGGAGAAGGCTCCTCCGTTGCGAGAGCGGCAAAACGGCCCTTTTCAGGGCCACCAACGTGCCTTTGCGGGAAGGGCGGAATTGTTGTTGTTGTTTTGTGGACGGCTGTGATGTGTGCATTTTGATTGTGGGTGGGGGGGTCCGCGTCAAAGCGTTGTTGCGGGGTACGGCCACGAGGTTGGTCGCCGTGGCGTGGAATGGTGGCACGCCTCGTTGGCGTTGTGTCACCGTAACGACGGCCGTCTGCGGGTTTGGTTTGCACATGACACATGGCGAGGGTGAGATGTGAAATGTTTTGCCGCCCACTATTCCCTTTGCTGTACGCCGAGTTGACAATGGTGCGACGTAACTGCAGCGTGGAGGTGTGTGGAGTGACGTTGAAATGAACGTGCCATTAAGACGCATTGTTGTTGTATTGTACTGTACGTGTACGGCGACACGCACGACGATGTACCATTCGACTCTGATTTTTGATAGCCGTGTCTGACTGATTGCGTACGACGCACGCACACCGATGTCGTCATTCGAGATGCACGCGTGTCCAGTGCAGTACAGTAAGCGCGACGCTAGACGGCGGCGGCGGCGGCGGTCGTTTTTGGCGAATGTCTGTACACGTGTTTGTCTGTGTCCATCCGGTATGTATTTGTTTGTTTGACATAGTTTTGTGTGTCGGTGACGTGGTCCGATCCGTCGCCCCCTGAGTAACTGTCGATCGGCGCGATAGACCGGCGTCACGCAACTGAACCGAAGTCTTGGGCACACCCGTCATACTGTTGTACACCGTCGCGCCGAGAACGGTAACGAAAGGTTGACTTTGATCGGTCGAATGTCTGGGCAGAACGTGAGGAATGAGGCAAGAGTGCAGGAGGAACGGACAGAGGGGGGGCAAAAGAGAGAGGAAGGGAAAAAGGGAGGAACGCATTCGTAGAGCAACGGAACGGTCCCGTGTCGGAGGCGTATTGGAGCCGCACTGAAATGCGTTTAACGGCGGCGCGGCTGCAAGTGTCTGCCGTGGTGAACGTTACCTTTGACGGCTGCATTGGGCTTTTGCCTTTGCTTTTTGCTTTCGCTTTCCCGGATGTACGTAACGTTTGTTGATATGGTTCTGAGGAAGAGTGTATGACAGTGCCGTGCCGTCCATGTTCGTGTGCCCTCCCATTGTGTGTATGCTATTGTCTGTGTACTTGAATGATGTATGTAGGTGTTTAGTGGACATGTTTTACCAGTGGGGGGGAAATGGATCGTCGATAGTTGCCGTCACTCTGTCACGGTCGAGATGACGCACCCTCCCTACAGAAAGGTGTCGAGAAAGTGTGTGTGTGTGTGTGTGTGTGTGTGTGTGTGTGTGTTTAGCGAATTGCGTCCGTGAATTGGCAGTGTTTGGAGGTGGGCGTGCCCTGCATGTGGCCCGGAAGGCTGTTCGTTTGGCGGTAGTGTTGTGTGGACAGGGGAGGGGCATGCGTAACGCTGCTGGCATGGCATTCGGGAGATGGGAGGGGGCGAACGAGGAGCGGCGGCCAAAAGACGGGACGGGGAGGGGCGCGGTGTGGGTGGCTTGCGCCTGTGCTCGGCGTTGTGGTTTGTGCAAAAGAGGAGGAGAAAAACAATGAGGTGCCAGGGAGGGGAGCGTTGTTGTGTTGTGGTTGTCGTGGTGTAGCCGCAGACGCGGCTGTCAGTGAACGTGGCGAGACGGACGGATGCGCGGAGGGGCGGGGGCGGGGGCGGCGCATTTCGCCGGTGCCGTGCCATGCCTGAAAGCCGCGTGGTCGCTGTGTTGTTGGTGGCGTGGGGGCGAGGAGAGTACCGTACGGGTGTGCTTGTGCGCCGGAAATGGCACACTGCGCCTGCCCGTCTTGGAGGCTGATGGCTGTGGTGTGGAAATGGGGCGCGGTGATGTTGAAGCAGTTGAAGAACAGAAAAAGAAACCAAAAACGTAAGGGGGAGGCCATGGCGTGATGCGGCGGCGGTGGTGAGAGCGGGAAAAACAAAACAAAACAAAACAACAAAAAAAGAAGGGAAAACAACAAGAAACAAAAAAAAGAAAACAAAAAGTCTATCAAGATTAAAATGTAAATGGAAATGGACCCAGGTATAACCTCCCCGCACAAATAGCAGAGAGTCCGATGATAATAAAAATGTGCCAGAATGTTAACGTCCCTACAAAACAAACCCAACGATAAGTAACAGTGCAACAGACATAATGAAACCTGATACATTGTATGAGGGCAGCAGCGTTGACCTTTGGCCCTGTATTCAGAATAAAAAGAGCCAAAGATCGTTACCCCAATGAAAAAAGACACACACACAAAAAAGTGCATTTATATCTGCTCCTCAATTGTAGATACCCCTTACACAGCTGTGTGCAATGAATGAGTGCTGGCTGGTAATTAATTGCACTCCTTGGAGGGAAATGCCATAGGAAGTAGTCTTTAAAAAGTGAATGTTTTTCTTTAAAAAAAAAAAAAAAAAAAAAAAGTTACTTGAGAAAAAACGTAATATTGGGGCATTTGTTGTTGAACAAAATAAGTACAATTAACATACGTTATCAGATTTGCGCAATGCAGCTTCACACTACCTTGTTATTATAACACAATATACTGTACATCGTCCCGAACCGTGACCAGAGTCGCGAGACGAGCAGAGCACGCCGCCGACGCCCGCTCAGTACAACCGTCCACCCGCTACTACTGTCGACTGACTACTACCTCTGCCGACTCGCGCTACAATATATATAACAACTGTTCCTGGCGACTCGCTGCGTGCCACTACTGTCGTCTGGCTCGGTCCAAGCGCCGACTAGCAACGATAAATAACTCTCTGGTCAGACAGAGATGCTGTCATGCCTCGCCATCGCTCTGGTAATGAATACATACGTGTTGCAGCGTGCGCACCACCGGAACACGCAGTGGCGGAGCCAAAGACTGTGTTGTCGAGGTCGAGTGCGTGCGGGAAGAGAGGCAGCGTCGGCACGGAGATGCAAGCGAGCGAGACGCACGGGGGCTGCGGCGTGGCGCGTTTGCGGTTGGCGCCTTTGGTGGCAACGGCCGGGACAAGCAGCGGTGTATGGTGTGGTGCGGGGCGGACAGGGGCGGCGGTGGACGGGGAGGAGGAGGCGGCGCGACGACGGCATGGGGGCGAAAACGGGACGGGGGACGGGGGACGGCGGATGTTGAGAGGCGTCACGCGCGGACAGGACACAGACACACAGATTGGAAGGGAGGGTGCGCGGTAGTAGTTGGGAATGTGCGTACCGTGCGGGATGGGAGTGGGCGAGGAACACGGTCGTGGCCCCTGTTTTGGGTGCGTGTGATGACGTCGGTGTGTTGTGGGAAGGGAAGGGAGAGTAATAGGCTGTGGCGGCGGCGCGTAATGGGCGTAGGCCGAAAAGAGAAAGGAACGTGGGCAGTGTGTTGGCAAGCGTCGGTTCGACTGCGACGTTGATGGGCAGGGCAGGGCAAGGTTAATGGTGGTAGGAGTAGGCGTGTGGGCGCAAAAATCCGCTGCTGCAGGCGGTGCCGTAACCGCCATGGCGGGAAGGAGAGACGGCCCTAAGAAAGAAAGAAAGAAAGAAAAGAAAGAAAGAAAGAAACAAATAAGAAAAAAAAAAGGAGGGGGGGGCGAAAGTGGAGAGGCGGTGGTGTGAGAAGGGCGGGGGCGGAAGGAAGGACAAGAGGCGAGGCGACGGCTTGCTTTGTGTATCGGTCGGTCTGGCTATGCTTCGTTTTCTGCAGCAGGGTCGGTGCGCGGCAGTGGGAACGCCTGGCGGCTGGACTGGACGGCCAGCAATGCGGTTGGATGGGCGGCCACAGCACCGCACCTGTGCCCGAGGAGGAGACGCTGGCGGCGGGCCCTGAGGTGAGGCCGGCTGGGGCTGTGGATGTGTAGGTGTGCGCCGCTGCAGCAACAACGAGTAAAACGCGAGAAGAAGGGATGGCGGTAGAGAGAAAAAGGTCGGCACGGCCATTGCGCGATGTGGCGTGTTGTGACGGGGTTTGCTCACTTGCCCCGTTGTGTTGATGCGCAGGCAGACGCGTACAGGGAGACGAGCCCGGTCTGCAGCAGGGTGTGGCCGTGCCGAGTGCAGAGCAGCGGCGGCTCGGTTCGGTTCGGCCCGGCCCGGCGGGCCGCGCTGTTGTCGCGGACGTGAGCGCCCCCTGGCGGGTGGCCGGAGGCGGCGCGGCGTGTTGGACGTGTGGCTGGTGGCAGTGCACAATTTGCGAGTGGCTGGCGGTGTGGTGTGGCGGTTGGCGCGTCGGGCGGCGGAGAGAGAGAGAGAGAGAGAGAGAGAGAGAGAGGAGAGGTATGTGTTGCGGGCGCCCTTTGCTGCGCTGCGTCGTTGCGTGTGCCGTACAGGGCGGGCGCTTGTCGACTGTGTGGGCGGTGTGGTGAATTGGCGGCGTTGTGCCGCGTGTGCCCGGCCGAAGGCGTCGGGAAAAACAGAAGGAAAGGAGAGAGTGTGAGTGGGTCCGGTGTGCGTAGGCCCGTGATGTCGCGTCACGCCGTGTCATGTTTGTGAAACGGCTGCCGGGAGGTGTGGTAGCGAGCCGGTCGGTGTCAGTGCGAAGGGGAATGTGCGTGCGTTTGGCGGTTTCGGTGTGCTTTTTGCGGCGTGAGAGTGGGAATTAGTGGGGCCGGCTGTTGTGTTGGTTCCTTGTGTCTTGTGTCGTGTAGCTTGATGGCAACGTGGAAGGACGCCGGTTTCGTTTCGAGCCTTGCGTGTGGTTGTCGACGTTGACTGGTTGGCGTGTGCCGATGCACGTGCATGTGTGGGTCGCGAGTGCGTTTTTGGCTGGCTGTGTGTGTGTTGGGGGGCAAGGGGGAGGCGGTGTTGAAAGTGCAGTCGTTGCCACGGGCGTCGTCGGGTGGGGCTGGGGCTGTGCGTCGTGGCGGAAAGGTGGTAGGTTGCGGGAAGCGAGCCCGTCGTTGACGGTGTCGCGTGAGTGTTGTGAATCGAGTGGGGCGCGGGGCGCGGGACAGGAGCAGCGTGCCGCTGCGTCGTGGCCGTCAGCAGAGGCTGTGCGTGTGCGTGTCCTTTTTGTGGGCGGTTCGTGCGAGGCGTTTTTTGTTTTTTTGTTTTGTTTTGTGTTGCCCTAGTTGTTAGTTTATTTTGTTTGTTTTTTGGTGTTTGTTTGTTATTTTGAGACGACGACTGGTTGGTGGCGTGCGCGCGAAGTGGCGGTGTGCGCCTCCCGTGTCGTTTTTGTGTGTGTGTGTTTTTTTTTTGTTTTTTTTTTCTTTTGTGTGTTTTTTTTTTGCACTGGGCCCCGGGGGGGGGGGTGGGTGGGTGCGTGTCGATTGCCGGCTGGCGAAAGGTGCGCCATCGGCGGGGTGGGTCGCCGGCACAAGTAGAGGCGGCGGCGGCGGCGTTGTGTTGTTGTGTGGTGGTTGTTTTGTTCGGCTGTGTCGGCGAGCTGTGTTGCGGTGCGTGTGAATGGTGGTGCAAAAGTGCTGGCGTTGGGGGTGCGACCGCGACGGCGGCGAGCCGCGGGCGCGCATGATAGTGATGTTGTGAACAGCGGCTGTGTACGGTAGTGGTGTTGTTGTAGCACGACGTGCATCCGGGCCGGCGCGGAAAGCGCAGTTGCGGGCGGTTGCCCTGGTGTCGACACGTGGTGCTCTGGGTTGTTGTGTGGTGCCCTTTGGCCGGTGGGGGTGGTTCGCGTGTGTCTCGTTCGCGCTCGGTATCTGGTCGTGGTCGTGCTGCTCCCCGTCTGTCGGCGGTTGTCGACGTCGTCTGTACGTTTTGTTTGTTTGTTTGTTTGTTTGTTTGTTTGTTTGCGGCGTGCCTGCCGACGTCGTCCCGTCGCGACCTTTCAACCGAAAGTGTGGCGCCCGAAGGTGAACGAACGTAGCCTGACCTCGGCGCTTTACGCTGAGCGAACCGAACCTAACCTAACCTAACCTGTGGTGAGGTGAGCTCAGCCTGAGCCCCTAACGTCTACGTAAGGAAAGCTGTCCGGCTCACGCCTCACGTTTTTTGAACGCTTTTTAACCTACGTTTGACGCTTCTTAACCTAGCACTGACCCCTTAACCTAACGTGTAACCTAACCTAACCGAACCTAACCTCTGACGCCTGACGTGTTTGAATGCTTAACCTAAGTTTGACGCTTAACCTAACCCAAGTCCCCTTAACCTAACCCACGTCCACCTAACCTAACCTAACCTAACCTAACCTAACCTAGACGTGTAAACGTAATGTGTAACGCGTAACGTGTAAGGTCGGCTGTCGTGTGTGCTGACGGCAGATTGGGTTGGTCTGTAGATTCGGATTGCGGTTTGCCTCGGTCGAGGGGTTGGGTCGGAAGCGGCGAGGGGCGGCGGCGCCTGTTGCGCAGGCGGCGTCCGTTTGCGGCGGGCAATTGTTGAGAAACGGCTGTGAATGTTGGCGGGCGAGAGGAGGAGGACGGCGCGCGATGTGGCCCGACGGCTGCGGGCCGATCGGGAAACGGCGGGAGGGCGACGGAAGGCGATGGGGCGGCGGAGGCGCGTTTGCACGGCCGTCATCGCCGCACGCCTCGGCTTGTGTGGCTGTGGCGCCGGCCGCGCTGGCCGGGCTGCCGCGGCGACGGTGTGGGAGTTTTGCCGAAGGTTTGGCCATTGTGGCGGGTCGTCGGCTGGGGCTGTGGGGGCGGCATTTGGGCGGGGGCGGCGATTCTCGGCGGGCCGACCCAGGCTGTAGCGCGCGGTAGCTGCAGTTTGGCCGTGGTTTGCGGCGCTGCCGTGGCGACTGGTTGGCGACTGTGGTGTGGCTGTGTGTAGCCCCATCCTCGGTGGTTTGAAAGGCGCGGGCGGTTGTGGCGCAGGTTTGGGGCTGCTCCGCACAGGCTGTCGGACGTTGGGCGGTAGCAAGCGCGGGAGGCGCGGCGCGGCGGCGCGCAGAGTGGCGGCCGCTCTCTCGGCCGTCCGCGCCCGCCCGCGACACTGGCTGGGCCCTTGTGATTCTCTGCTCTGCTGTGCTGTGCCTGCGTGCCTGCCGTCCCGCTCGCTCTCGCTCTCGCTGTGTGTTACGCGCGTCGTCGAAATGGCAGATCAGGCGGCTACGAACGAGACTGCTGCGGCACCCGCCGCCACCGGCACTACGAAGAAGGCCAAGTCTGCGAAGAAGCCGCGCGCCAAGCCTGCGCACCCGCGCACCTCTGAGATGGTGACGGCCGCCATCAAGAGTCTGAAGGAGCGCGGCGGGTCGTCGCTGCAGGCGATCAAGAAGTACATTGCCGCGCACTACAAGCTGGACGCGGAGAAGCTGGCGCCGTTTATCAAGAAGTACCTCAAGTCGGCCGTCGTGGCGGGCGAGCTGGTGCAGACGAAGGGGAAGGGCGCGTCCGGCTCGTTCAAGCTTGCCGGCGCCGGCGGCGGGGGGGCGGCCGAGGGCGGCAAGGCTCGTGCTGGCGGTGCCAAGAAGAAGCGCGCCGCTCCGGCCAGCAAGGAGAAGAAGGGCGGCCGTGCGGCCGGCGCAAAGAAGGCTGGTGGCGTGAAGGCGGCGACCGGTCGGAAGGCGGGCGCCGCCAAGAAGGCGTCTGCGGCGTCGGCCGCTCCCGCGGGTGCGAAGAAGGCGGCTGCGGCCAAGCCGGCCAAGGCCAAGTCGCCGTCGAAGGCGAAGAAGGCCGCCAAGGTTCCGACGAAGAAGCCGAAGGCGCCGCGCCCGAAGAAGGCGACGACGCCGTCTAAGGCGAAGGCTTCGCCCAAGAAGAAGAAGTAGAGTAGAGGAGAAAGAGATGGGAAAGGAAGGGTTTGGCGCTTGGCTCCGTCGTCCCCACCCCCCGTCGTCGTCTAGTGGCGCGCAAGAGACGCGCGGCCCAAAACGGCCCTTCTCAGGGCCATCAAAGCACGTCGGGGAAGGTTTTGATTGTCGTGTTGCGTTTGGTGTGGGTGTCTGTCTGTATGCCCGTGGGGATGCTGTTTGCGTGCCGTGGTGGTTGGATTGCGGGGGTCGGTGGCGGGTGTGGGCGGCGGTAGCGGTGGTGGTGGTGTTGTTGTTGTTGTTGTTGAGGAGTGTCGCCGTGCTTTTGGCGGCGGCCGACGGTTGGTTTTTCTGTCACGTTGTTTTTGAATACGTTGGTTGGGCTTGCCTGCGTTCAGTTCTTCTCGGATGTCTTGTCTCGTCGTGTCCGGTCTTTGTTTGTTTCTTTGTGTGTGTTATGTTTTGCAACGGGGGGGGGGGGGCACGTTGAGATGTGGAAGGAGTCGGCGGGGATTTCGGTGGCGTGTAGAGCGCGCCTGCCTGGCCGTTGGTGCGGGTTTTGTTTTCGAAACGAAAGCGGCGGCCGGCCAGCCACCCGTGCGGTGTGACGTCGGCCGTTGGGTATTGTGCGCTTTGAGCGGCCGGGGAGGGATGATGTGCGATTGTTGCGCGCTGCTAGCAGGCAGGCAGGCAGAGTGAGCGGGTGTGGCGGACGGACGGGAAGTGGTGGTTTTTTTTTTGTTTTTTTTGTGTGGTTGTGGGGCGAGAGGCAGGCGACCGACAAAGTTTGCTCGCGACGGAGAGATGTTAGTGGCCCTGAAAAGGGCCGTTTTTGTTTGTGCGGTGCGGTGCCGCGGCGCGGTTTAGGCGCGCTCGCCGCGGATGCGGCGCGCGAGCTGGATGTCCTTGGGCATGATGGTGACGCGCTTGGCGTGGATTGCGCACAGGTTGGTGTCTTCGAAGAGGCCGACGAGGTAGGCCTCGCTGGCCTCCTGCAGGGCCATGACTGCGGAGCTCTGGAAGCGCAGGTCGGTCTTGAAGTCCTGGGCGATCTCGCGCACTAGGCGCTGGAATGGCAGCTTGCGGATGAGCAGCTCTGTGCTCTTCTGGTAGCGCCTGATTTCTCGCAGGGCGACGGTGCCCGGCCTGTAGCGGTGGGGCTTCTTGACGCCTCCGGTGGCGGGCGCGCTCTTCCTCGCCGCCTTGGTGGCGAGCTGTTTGCGCGGCGCCTTTCCGCCGGTGGACTTGCGGGCCGTTTGCTTTGTGCGGGCCATGGCGGTAGCGGTAGCGGTAGCGGAGCGGCGTGCGTGGAGGTTAGGTGCGGCGCGGCGTCCGGTGCTGCCTTGACAACGGGCCCGCGCGCCTCCGTGCTGCGCTTATATGCCCTCGGTTGCGCGTGGTGGGGGGAGGGCGGGCCAGAGTCTATATAGGGGGGCGGCGGGCGCGCTGGGCGCAGACCGTAGCCGACTCGCCAGCCGCTGCAGCTGCTGTTTGTGCACGTTTTGCTTTGCCCGAGGAAGGAAGGATGACAGGCCGCGGCAAGGGAGGAAAGGGGCTCGGCAAGGGTGGCGCCAAGCGGCACCGCAAGGTGTTGCGCGACAACATCCAGGGCATCACGAAGCCCGCCATCCGCCGCCTGGCTCGCAGGGGCGGCGTGAAGCGCATCTCTGGTCTGATCTACGAGGAGACCCGCGGGGTGCTGAAGGTGTTCCTGGAGAACGTGATCCGCGACGCGGTGACGTACACTGAGCACGCCAAGCGCAAGACTGTGACGGCCATGGACGTGGTGTACGCCCTGAAGAGGCAGGGGCGCACCCTGTACGGTTTCGGCGGTTAGGCTGCGTCGCAGCGGGCGCTGGCCTTCCCGCGGCCGTGCTCGTGGGTGGGAGAGACTAGAAAACGGCCCTTTTCAGGGCCACCACACTGTTCGGAAGTTGAAAAGTGCGAAAGAGTCTGTGTTGTTGCTGCGTGTGTTGTTTGTTTGTTTGTTTCTTTCCGTTTGAGCGACGTGATGTGACTGGGAGGGGAGAAGGAAAGGAAACGTGTCATGTGGCTGGCTGTGTGTGTGTGTGAGAGAGAGTGGAGCTGCTTCGTTTGTGTTTGTTATTGTGTGTCTTTGTATCGATCGCGATGGAGATGGCGGGCTGTGTGTTGTTGTGCGAGAGGCGGTGATTATTTGCTTGCTTGCGTGGTTTGGCTCTGTGTGTTTGCGGCGGCGTTGGGGTTTCCGAGGCAAGGCGTGTAGGGCATAGGCGGCCGGATCAGCTGTTTGTTTCGTTCGTGTCGACGGCCGTTGCGCGCGGGAGTGGAGGGCGGTGTGTCGACACGCCTCCCTTTAACAATGGTCATTATTGCTGCCGTTGTCGTTTGGAAGGCGACTGCGACCGTGCAAAAAATGTGTGTGTTGGGCCACACGGGCTGTGTGGACGACAAGATGGCGGACGCGCGCCGCCAGGCGGCGGCTGTGCTGTGAAAGTGCAAAGTTAAAACAAAACAAAACAAGGTGCGGCGAGGACGACTGAAATTTTGCTTTTTACGTAGGTTTGTGTGGTGGCCCTGAAAAGGGCCGATTGTTGTGGGCCGAGCCGAGCCGGCAAAGCGCGTTGCGTGCAGGGGAGCACGCGGCGCTGCGATTGCCTGGCCTCCTTTAGGCCTTCTTCTCGGTCTTCTTTGGCAGCAGGACGGCCTGGATGTTGGGCAGGACACCACCCTGTGCGATGGTGACGCCCGACAGGAGCTTGTTGAGCTCCTCGTCGTTGCGGATGGCAAGCTGCAGGTGGCGCGGGATGATGCGCGTCTTCTTGTTGTCGCGGGCCGCGTTTCCGGCCAGCTCGAGCACCTCAGCCGCGAGGTACTCCATGACGGCGGCGAGGTAGACGGGCGCCCCGGCGCCGACGCGCTCTGCGTAGTTTCCCTTGCGCAGGAGGCGGTGGATTCTGCCGACCGGGAACTGGAGCCCAGCCCTGCTTGAGCGGGACTTTGACTTGCCCTTGACTTTGCCTCCCTTTCCGCGTCCGGACATGGCGATGGGCTAGCGACGGTGCACACGAAACGGAAACGAAAACGACCGGTGCGAGCGGCAGCGAGTCGAGCAGCGGAGTGCGTGCCGGCGCAGCCGGGGTGGGGGTGCTTTATGGGCTCGGGTGCGGCGGCCGGTTGCGCGCGCGCCCCATTGGTCGGCGGCCGCAACAGGGCGAGCTGGTAAAGGTGCGGCGGCGGCTGGCGGCGGGTGCCACTGTGTGGGGAGACGCTGACTAGAGCGGAGCGCTTGCTACTGGTGTTGCTGCTGCCGTACGTTCGTTCGAGATGCCGCCCAAGACTAGCGGGAAGGCCGCCAAGAAGGCTGGCAAGGCGCAGAAGAACATTTCGAAGGGCGACAAGAAGAAGAAGCGCAAGAGGAAGGAGAGCTATGCCATCTACATCTACAAGGTGCTGAAGCAGGTGCACCCTGACACGGGCATCTCGTCGAAGGCGATGAGCATCATGAACAGCTTCGTGAACGACATTTTCGAGCGCATTGCGGCCGAGGCTTCTCGCCTGGCGCACTACAACAAGCGCTCGACCATCACGTCCCGCGAGATCCAGACCGCTGTGCGGCTGTTGCTGCCTGGCGAGCTGGCCAAGCACGCCGTGAGCGAGGGCACGAAGGCGGTGACCAAGTACACGAGCTCCAAGTAAGGAGGTGGCTCTGGAATGGAAGGAAGGATGGAGAAGGCTCCTCCGTTGCGAGAGCGGCAAAACGGCCCTTTTCAGGGCCACCAACGTGCCTTTGCGGGAAGGGCGGAATTGTTGTTGTTGTTTTGTGGACGGCTGTGATGTGTGCATTTTGATTGTGGGTGGGGGGGTCCGCGTCAAAGCGTTGTTGCGGGGTACGGCCACGAGGTTGGTCGCCGTGGCGTGGAATGGTGGCACGCCTCGTTGGCGTTGTGTCACCGTAACGACGGCCGTCTGCGGGTTTGGTTTGCACATGACACATGGCGAGGGTGAGATGTGAAATGTTTTGCCGCCCACTATTCCCTTTGCTGTACGCCGAGTTGACAATGGTGCGACGTAACTGCAGCGTGGAGGTGTGTGGAGTGACGTTGAAATGAACGTGCCATTAAGACGCATTGTTGTTGTATTGTACTGTACGTGTACGGCGACACGCACGACGATGTACCATTCGACTCTGATTTTTGATAGCCGTGTCTGACTGATTGCGTACGACGCACGCACACCGATGTCGTCATTCGAGATGCACGCGTGTCCAGTGCAGTACAGTAAGCGCGACGCTAGACGGCGGCGGCGGCGGCGGTCGTTTTTGGCGAATGTCTGTACACGTGTTTGTCTGTGTCCATCCGGTATGTATTTGTTTGTTTGACATAGTTTTGTGTGTCGGTGACGTGGTCCGATCCGTCGCCCCCTGAGTAACTGTCGATCGGCGCGATAGACCGGCGTCACGCAACTGAACCGAAGTCTTGGGCACACCCGTCATACTGTTGTACACCGTCGCGCCGAGAACGGTAACGAAAGGTTGACTTTGATCGGTCGAATGTCTGGGCAGAACGTGAGGAATGAGGCAAGAGTGCAGGAGGAACGGACAGAGGGGGGGCAAAAGAGAGAGGAAGGGAAAAAGGGAGGAACGCATTCGTAGAGCAACGGAACGGTCCCGTGTCGGAGGCGTATTGGAGCCGCACTGAAATGCGTTTAACGGCGGCGCGGCTGCAAGTGTCTGCCGTGGTGAACGTTACCTTTGACGGCTGCATTGGGCTTTTGCCTTTGCTTTTTGCTTTCGCTTTCCCGGATGTACGTAACGTTTGTTGATATGGTTCTGAGGAAGAGTGTATGACAGTGCCGTGCCGTCCATGTTCGTGTGCCCTCCCATTGTGTGTATGCTATTGTCTGTGTACTTGAATGATGTATGTAGGTGTTTAGTGGACATGTTTTACCAGTGGGGGGGAAATGGATCGTCGATAGTTGCCGTCACTCTGTCACGGTCGAGATGACGCACCCTCCCTACAGAAAGGTGTCGAGAAAGTGTGTGTGTGTGTGTGTGTGTGTGTGTGTGTGTGTGTTTAGCGAATTGCGTCCGTGAATTGGCAGTGTTTGGAGGTGGGCGTGCCCTGCATGTGGCCCGGAAGGCTGTTCGTTTGGCGGTAGTGTTGTGTGGACAGGGGAGGGGCATGCGTAACGCTGCTGGCATGGCATTCGGGAGATGGGAGGGGGCGAACGAGGAGCGGCGGCCAAAAGACGGGACGGGGAGGGGCGCGGTGTGGGTGGCTTGCGCCTGTGCTCGGCGTTGTGGTTTGTGCAAAAGAGGAGGAGAAAAACAATGAGGTGCCAGGGAGGGGAGCGTTGTTGTGTTGTGGTTGTCGTGGTGTAGCCGCAGACGCGGCTGTCAGTGAACGTGGCGAGACGGACGGATGCGCGGAGGGGCGGGGGCGGGGGCGGCGCATTTCGCCGGTGCCGTGCCATGCCTGAAAGCCGCGTGGTCGCTGTGTTGTTGGTGGCGTGGGGGCGAGGAGAGTACCGTACGGGTGTGCTTGTGCGCCGGAAATGGCACACTGCGCCTGCCCGTCTTGGAGGCTGATGGCTGTGGTGTGGAAATGGGGCGCGGTGATGTTGAAGCAGTTGAAGAACAGAAAAAGAAACCAAAAACGTAAGGGGGAGGCCATGGCGTGATGCGGCGGCGGTGGTGAGAGCGGGAAAAACAAAACAAAACAAAACAACAAAAAAAGAAGGGAAAACAACAAGAAACAAAAAAAAGAAAACAAAAAGTCTATCAAGATTAAAATGTAAATGGAAATGGACCCAGGTATAACCTCCCCGCACAAATAGCAGAGAGTCCGATGATAATAAAAATGTGCCAGAATGTTAACGTCCCTACAAAACAAACCCAACGATAAGTAACAGTGCAACAGACATAATGAAACCTGATACATTGTATGAGGGCAGCAGCGTTGACCTTTGGCCCTGTATTCAGAATAAAAAGAGCCAAAGATCGTTACCCCAATGAAAAAAGACACACACACAAAAAAGTGCATTTATATCTGCTCCTCAATTGTAGATACCCCTTACACAGCTGTGTGCAATGAATGAGTGCTGGCTGGTAATTAATTGCACTCCTTGGAGGGAAATGCCATAGGAAGTAGTCTTTAAAAAGTGAATGTTTTTCTTTAAAAAAAAAAAAAAAAAAAAAAAAAGTTACTTGAGAAAAAACGTAATATTGGGGCATTTGTTGTTGAACAAAATAAGTACAATTAACATACGTTATCAGATTTGCGCAATGCAGCTTCACACTACCTTGTTATTATAACACAATATACTGTACATCGTCCCGAACCGTGACCAGAGTCGCGAGACGAGCAGAGCACGCCGCCGACGCCCGCTCAGTACAACCGTCCACCCGCTACTACTGTCGACTGACTACTACCTCTGCCGACTCGCGCTACAATATATATAACAACTGTTCCTGGCGACTCGCTGCGTGCCACTACTGTCGTCTGGCTCGGTCCAAGCGCCGACTAGCAACGATAAATAACTCTCTGGTCAGACAGAGATGCTGTCATGCCTCGCCATCGCTCTGGTAATGAATACATACGTGTTGCAGCGTGCGCACCACCGGAACACGCAGTGGCGGAGCCAAAGACTGTGTTGTCGAGGTCGAGTGCGTGCGGGAAGAGAGGCAGCGTCGGCACGGAGATGCAAGCGAGCGAGACGCACGGGGGCTGCGGCGTGGCGCGTTTGCGGTTGGCGCCTTTGGTGGCAACGGCCGGGACAAGCAGCGGTGTATGGTGTGGTGCGGGGCGGACAGGGGCGGCGGTGGACGGGGAGGAGGAGGCGGCGCGACGACGGCATGGGGGCGAAAACGGGACGGGGGACGGGGGACGGCGGATGTTGAGAGGCGTCACGCGCGGACAGGACACAGACACACAGATTGGAAGGGAGGGTGCGCGGTAGTAGTTGGGAATGTGCGTACCGTGCGGGATGGGAGTGGGCGAGGAACACGGTCGTGGCCCCTGTTTTGGGTGCGTGTGATGACGTCGGTGTGTTGTGGGAAGGGAAGGGAGAGTAATAGGCTGTGGCGGCGGCGCGTAATGGGCGTAGGCCGAAAAGAGAAAGGAACGTGGGCAGTGTGTTGGCAAGCGTCGGTTCGACTGCGACGTTGATGGGCAGGGCAGGGCAAGGTTAATGGTGGTAGGAGTAGGCGTGTGGGCGCAAAAATCCGCTGCTGCAGGCGGTGCCGTAACCGCCATGGCGGGAAGGAGAGACGGCCCTAAGAAAGAAAGAAAGAAAGAAAAGAAAGAAAGAAAGAAACAAATAAGAAAAAAAAAAGGAGGGGGGGGCGAAAGTGGAGAGGCGGTGGTGTGAGAAGGGCGGGGGCGGAAGGAAGGACAAGAGGCGAGGCGACGGCTTGCTTTGTGTATCGGTCGGTCTGGCTATGCTTCGTTTTCTGCAGCAGGGTCGGTGCGCGGCAGTGGGAACGCCTGGCGGCTGGACTGGACGGCCAGCAATGCGGTTGGATGGGCGGCCACAGCACCGCACCTGTGCCCGAGGAGGAGACGCTGGCGGCGGGCCCTGAGGTGAGGCCGGCTGGGGCTGTGGATGTGTAGGTGTGCGCCGCTGCAGCAACAACGAGTAAAACGCGAGAAGAAGGGATGGCGGTAGAGAGAAAAAGGTCGGCACGGCCATTGCGCGATGTGGCGTGTTGTGACGGGGTTTGCTCACTTGCCCCGTTGTGTTGATGCGCAGGCAGACGCGTACAGGGAGACGAGCCCGGTCTGCAGCAGGGTGTGGCCGTGCCGAGTGCAGAGCAGCGGCGGCTCGGTTCGGTTCGGCCCGGCCCGGCGGGCCGCGCTGTTGTCGCGGACGTGAGCGCCCCCTGGCGGGTGGCCGGAGGCGGCGCGGCGTGTTGGACGTGTGGCTGGTGGCAGTGCACAATTTGCGAGTGGCTGGCGGTGTGGTGTGGCGGTTGGCGCGTCGGGCGGCGGAGAGAGAGAGAGAGAGAGAGAGAGAGAGAGAGGAGAGGTATGTGTTGCGGGCGCCCTTTGCTGCGCTGCGTCGTTGCGTGTGCCGTACAGGGCGGGCGCTTGTCGACTGTGTGGGCGGTGTGGTGAATTGGCGGCGTTGTGCCGCGTGTGCCCGGCCGAAGGCGTCGGGAAAAACAGAAGGAAAGGAGAGAGTGTGAGTGGGTCCGGTGTGCGTAGGCCCGTGATGTCGCGTCACGCCGTGTCATGTTTGTGAAACGGCTGCCGGGAGGTGTGGTAGCGAGCCGGTCGGTGTCAGTGCGAAGGGGAATGTGCGTGCGTTTGGCGGTTTCGGTGTGCTTTTTGCGGCGTGAGAGTGGGAATTAGTGGGGCCGGCTGTTGTGTTGGTTCCTTGTGTCTTGTGTCGTGTAGCTTGATGGCAACGTGGAAGGACGCCGGTTTCGTTTCGAGCCTTGCGTGTGGTTGTCGACGTTGACTGGTTGGCGTGTGCCGATGCACGTGCATGTGTGGGTCGCGAGTGCGTTTTTGGCTGGCTGTGTGTGTGTTGGGGGGGAAGGGGGAGGCGGTGTTGAAAGTGCAGTCGTTGCCACGGGCGTCGTCGGGTGGGGCTGGGGCTGTGCGTCGTGGCGGAAAGGTGGTAGGTTGCGGGAAGCGAGCCCGTCGTTGACGGTGTCGCGTGAGTGTTGTGAATCGAGTGGGGCGCGGGGCGCGGGACAGGAGCAGCGTGCCGCTGCGTCGTGGCCGTCAGCAGAGGCTGTGCGTGTGCGTGTCCTTTTTGTGGGCGGTTCGTGCGAGGCGTTTTTTGTTTTTTTGTTTTGTTTTGTGTTGCCCTAGTTGTTAGTTTATTTTGTTTGTTTTTTGGTGTTTGTTTGTTATTTTGAGACGACGACTGGTTGGTGGCGTGCGCGCGAAGTGGCGGTGTGCGCCTCCCGTGTCGTTTTTGTGTGTGTGTGTTTTTTTTTTGTTTTTTTTTTCTTTTGTGTGTTTTTTTTTTGCACTGGGCCCCGGGGGGGGGGGTGGGTGGGTGCGTGTCGATTGCCGGCTGGCGAAAGGTGCGCCATCGGCGGGGTGGGTCGCCGGCACAAGTAGAGGCGGCGGCGGCGGCGTTGTGTTGTTGTGTGGTGGTTGTTTTGTTCGGCTGTGTCGGCGAGCTGTGTTGCGGTGCGTGTGAATGGTGGTGCAAAAGTGCTGGCGTTGGGGGTGCGACCGCGACGGCGGCGAGCCGCGGGCGCGCATGATAGTGATGTTGTGAACAGCGGCTGTGTACGGTAGTGGTGTTGTTGTAGCACGACGTGCATCCGGGCCGGCGCGGAAAGCGCAGTTGCGGGCGGTTGCCCTGGTGTCGACACGTGGTGCTCTGGGTTGTTGTGTGGTGCCCTTTGGCCGGTGGGGGTGGTTCGCGTGTGTCTCGTTCGCGCTCGGTATCTGGTCGTGGTCGTGCTGCTCCCCGTCTGTCGGCGGTTGTCGACGTCGTCTGTACGTTTTGTTTGTTTGTTTGTTTGTTTGTTTGTTTGTTTGCGGCGTGCCTGCCGACGTCGTCCCGTCGCGACCTTTCAACCGAAAGTGTGGCGCCCGAAGGTGAACGAACGTAGCCTGACCTCGGCGCTTTACGCTGAGCGAACCGAACCTAACCTAACCTAACCTGTGGTGAGGTGAGCTCAGCCTGAGCCCCTAACGTCTACGTAAGGAAAGCTGTCCGGCTCACGCCTCACGTTTTTTGAACGCTTTTTAACCTACGTTTGACGCTTCTTAACCTAGCACTGACCCCTTAACCTAACGTGTAACCTAACCTAACCGAACCTAACCTCTGACGCCTGACGTGTTTGAATGCTTAACCTAAGTTTGACGCTTAACCTAACCCAAGTCCCCTTAACCTAACCCACGTCCACCTAACCTAACCTAACCTAACCTAACCTAACCTAGACGTGTAAACGTAATGTGTAACGCGTAACGTGTAAGGTCGGCTGTCGTGTGTGCTGACGGCAGATTGGGTTGGTCTGTAGATTCGGATTGCGGTTTGCCTCGGTCGAGGGGTTGGGTCGGAAGCGGCGAGGGGCGGCGGCGCCTGTTGCGCAGGCGGCGTCCGTTTGCGGCGGGCAATTGTTGAGAAACGGCTGTGAATGTTGGCGGGCGAGAGGAGGAGGACGGCGCGCGATGTGGCCCGACGGCTGCGGGCCGATCGGGAAACGGCGGGAGGGCGACGGAAGGCGATGGGGCGGCGGAGGCGCGTTTGCACGGCCGTCATCGCCGCACGCCTCGGCTTGTGTGGCTGTGGCGCCGGCCGCGCTGGCCGGGCTGCCGCGGCGACGGTGTGGGAGTTTTGCCGAAGGTTTGGCCATTGTGGCGGGTCGTCGGCTGGGGCTGTGGGGGCGGCATTTGGGCGGGGGCGGCGATTCTCGGCGGGCCGACCCAGGCTGTAGCGCGCGGTAGCTGCAGTTTGGCCGTGGTTTGCGGCGCTGCCGTGGCGACTGGTTGGCGACTGTGGTGTGGCTGTGTGTAGCCCCATCCTCGGTGGTTTGAAAGGCGCGGGCGGTTGTGGCGCAGGTTTGGGGCTGCTCCGCACAGGCTGTCGGACGTTGGGCGGTAGCAAGCGCGGGAGGCGCGGCGCGGCGGCGCGCAGAGTGGCGGCCGCTCTCTCGGCCGTCCGCGCCCGCCCGCGACACTGGCTGGGCCCTTCCCGGTGACGCCAACCCTGGAGACGACCGGCGTCGTGGTCAACACCTCCGTGGGCCACGTAACATTCGTGGCGGCCTACCGGAAGCCGTCAGGACACCTCAACTCCGGGGACATTGAGACGCTGCTGTCGATGCGCGGGAACCTGTTCATCGGCGGCGATCTCAATGCAAAACACCCGGAGTGGAACTCCAGGGTCACCACCATCAGCGGCAGACGGCTCCTCCGGGTCGTCAACGACCATGACGCCGTGGTGCTGGGTCCCTTCGACCCGACGCACTACCCGGCGCGCGGCCGTCCCGACGTGCTCGACATCGCGATTGTGAAAGGGGCAGCACACAACGCGATCGCGAGCACTCGCTGTGCCCTGTCCTCCGATCACCTGCCAGTGATCTTCGACCTGGACACAGACGGTACGGCGCCTCCTGAGAACCGCTGCGCCCGCCTCAACACCGACTGGGCGCACTTCCAGCAGCACCTGGCAGAGACGGTCGCAGCCACACCTGATCCTGACGAGGAGGGGGTGGATGCAGCACTAGCAGCATTCACCCACTACACACTTGCGGCGGCAGATGCAGCAGCGCCGCGAGGACCGCGGAAGCCGAGGGACAACTCCAAACAGCTTCCGCCGGACATCCTGGCGTTGATCAGTCAGAAGAACCGGGTTTTCCGTGAGTGGCAGATCACGAGAAACCCCGCCACCAAGCGGCTGCTAAACCGCTTGCGCCGGGAGATCTCGGCGGCCGTCGGCCACCACCGTAATCGGGACTGGGCTGGCAGAATAGCCACGCTCAGGATCGATGACGGAAGCGCCTGGGCCATGACCAGGAGCTTCCTGCGCAAGGGGCAGCGCATCCCGCCGCTTCAAGTTGGCCGTGACGTCGTCGCAGAGCCGGACATGAAGGCCAGCGTGCTCGCGGACACCTTCGCCGAGAACTTCTCCACCGTGGACGATGTTGTCGACGAAGACACCATCCAGGAGGTGCAAGAGCGGCTTCCGCTGTACCTGACCCATCAGGAGGCGGACGACGTCATCGAGCCAACCACTGCAGAGGAAGTTCAACACCACCTCGACTCCTTACAGCCCAGGAAGGCGGGGGGGTGCGACAAGATCGACAACGCACTGCTGAAGAAGCTGCCACCGGAAGCAGTGCGTACCGTCACATCGATCTTTAACGCCATCCTCCGCACAGGCGCCTACCCCGATGCGTGGAAACACGCTGAGGTGGTCGCCATTCCGAAGGCTGGCAAGGACCTCAGGCTGGCGCAGAACTATCGCCCAATAAGCCTGCTGCCCTCCCTCTCGAAGACCTTCGAGAGGATACTCGCCAAACGGCTACAGCGCCACGTCAGTGAAGAAGGCCTGCTTCCTGACGAGCAGTTTGGCTTTCGCAGTGGGCACTCGACGCAGCACCAACTACTGCGACTGGTGGAGCAGGCGATGGCGGCCCTGGAGAGACGCGAGTACCTTGGGGCGGTGCTACTCGACGTCTCCAAGGCCTTTGATAGCGTGTGGCACGACGGCCTCCTGTATAAGCTGCTGGTACAGGGGGTACCCGTGTCGTACGTCCGCCTTCTCCAGTCATATCTGCGAGGGCGCACGTTCCATGTGCGTGCCGACGGCGGCATGTCGACGGCGCGCCACATACGTGCCGGAGTGCCGCAGGGGTCCGTCCTTGGCCCCCTGCTGTACTCCCTCTTCACCGCTGACGTCCCGAAGACGACGCCGAGGGTTCATCTGGCGCTCTACGCCGATGACACCGCGCTGTACACGCGCAGCATGAGCGCGCAGTTGATGCGCCGCCGCCTGCAGCTCGCCTGCAATGAGATTGGAGCCTGGGCCACCAAATGGCGGCTCAAATTCAACGCAGGGAAGAGCCAGGCGGTGGTGTTTACTCGCCGCCGCATTCCCGTCGCGCTGCCGCCAGTGCGGATCATGGGAGGCCCCATCCCGTGGTCGCGTACTGGAAAGTACCTCGGCGTCACTCTGGATCGACGCTTGACTTGGGGTCCACATATCAGGGAGCTGAGGGGCCGGGCGCTTGGACGGATGCGCTCGCTCTACCCCCTCCTCAACCCCACGACGACACTGCCCACCCACTGCGGCCTCACGCTCTACCTAGCACTAATCAGGCCAGTGCTGG